>NC_139410.1:15743626-15821126 GCF_905368555.1 Meleagris gallopavo
CGGAGATAGCAGGGGCGCACACGGGTTTCGTCGGGGCCGTGGGGTTATAGGGTCGAGGGAGGACCGTCGCGGCTCCTCCGGCCGGGCAGCTGCCGTCTGCGGGGCGCGCCGAGACCGCGGGAGGCGGCGGCATCGCTCCGGGCTTGGCTCTCCTGGCCCTCCCCTCGGTGCCGACAGTGGGGCCGCCTGGGACCGGGTCGAGTCAGTCTGCAGCTCCCCACCTCGAGCCTGACCCCGGGCGTGAACAGAAAGGACCCTTTCCCTCCTGCTCCGTCTGGTGAAGCCATTTAGTGTTAATTAATCTCCAACTAAACGATAAAACCAGAAACGTCCCTCATTTTCCATGACGAGAAAACGTTTTTTTTTTTAACGATTTGGGTCTACTTCCTTATGAGACGGGGGCAGGAAACCGCAGCTCTCGGCCCTCGGCCTTCCCCGGCCGGGAGCTCCGTTTCTCTCCCGCTTTCTCCTCGGGCCCCGGTTCCGAGCATAGAGGGTGCCGGAGGCAGCGTCCCCTCCCTGTCCCCTCTGAGCTCCCGTCCTTGGGGGGGTCCTTCCCGGGGAGCAGCCCCGTGCGCCCCGTCCGAGCGGCCCGGCCCCTCCTCCCAGCTTCGGAGCGCCAAAGCCAATTATAAGGGCTGTGATTACAGCGATATATCTGCGGTACGCTCCGAATGCGCGGATGTCAAGGGTGGTGGTTGAGAGAGGGTGCAGGGGGCAGCGATTCATACGGGAGAGCTGACAGCTCTTTGATGTGAAAATGATGCCCTGATTTTTACTCCGGGGCGAGAAACCGAAGAAAGATTACACTGCTTAAAAAGAGAAATTTAAACCCAGATGATAATAGTAACGAGCCAAGGAGACGAGGTAGGGAAGTCAATCTTACAACCAGAAAAGCAATCTCTGAAGGCCTTGTGCAGCCCGGTGGGTGTGGGGAGTGAAACCAAATTCCCCATCGCTCATTAATCACGGATGATCTCTGGGGCTGAAGGCATCATCCCGCGCGGGTTCCTATCACCGCCCGCGGCTGTGAGGACGTTGTGGGCACCCGAGGCTCTGCGCCCTCCGGGTTCGGCCCCGTGTGCACGTCTAGCTGTCCCGGCTGGGAGAACACATCCCAGCCGCATAGCAGGTGCTCTCCTTGCAAAAAGACAAATTCTGGCTGGAAGTCTTCTTTCTTTCTTTTTCATTTTTTATTACATATATGTACATGTCTAAAAGAAACCTCCGCTGCCCCCCGCTCTGCCCGTGCCGTGCCCCCCTCCCCCCCGTTCGGGCTCCGCCCGCTCCGTCGCTCCCCAGCTGGGTTCAAAGCCTTCCCTTCCCGACCAATGGGCACAGATTATTAACACATTATTAAAAACTCCGTTCGGAGCACCTTAATGAGACCTGCACTTATTAGCGATGGGAACGAATTTCACAGCAGTGAAGTGATCAGTCTATAGTTTCCAGACTACTCAAAAGAGGCTTTTGCCTAATTGAATTCAACTCCTCTCGGCAGCAAAGGCCGAACTCTCTGTCCTGTAGTGCGAGGTGCCCATCAGCATCAGTTCTGTCCGGACACACGTGCCAGCAAGGGAAACTCACCCCGAGGTGGGAGCGCTGTGTGCGGAGTGCTGCGGTGCTCCGAGCGGGGCAGAGCCCCGACACCGTGCACACCGCACCAGGTGCTGGGAGCCCTTTTGTCGCACTCCGCTCTCGCAGCCCACTGAGCGTGCAGGAAAATGAAGCTTATGCTTCCCCAGATCTCCTCCCTTTACTGTCCCTGACAAAATAGTCGCGCTCAGCCCATGTTCGGAAGCCCCCGCGCAGCAGTGGCCAGGCAGAGGACACAAAGCATCCTCCAGACAACTGAGGAAGGGTCTGAAAAACTTCAGAGCAGAAAAAATGAAACAAATACATTTTCCAGCGCAGATTTATTATGGCTCCGGTCTGTTTTGCTGAGTATGACTCAACCAGAAGGGAATATCGGCTCGGTTTGACGGCGAGCAAGTCTTAAAAATCACGGATCGAATCCAAGTTCCGGCAGCAATTTCAGAAGGGCTCGGAGAGGCGGTGCGAAGCCGCACAAGGGCCGGGGCCGAGCCGTGGCCCGGGGAACAGCCCGGGCCCGAGGACATCCCTCGGCCAGACCACTGCGGGATCCCCCGCCCCGCTGCTCGGAACTCGTTCTCCCAGGCCGGGTGTTCTCAGGGCCCAGCGCGGCCCTCCCTCGTCGTATTTCATTTTAGACACCGGGAAGACGCGATTTGTTGTCGAACTAAATAGAACGTATCACCTCCAGTTAAACGCGTAAATTATATTACACTGCCGATTCGGCTTTGTTTTTCATCATTTAAAAAAATCCGAACAAATCAATTACATTAGCCATATGGCTTGATCATATCAGCTAATTTCCTTTTTTTTTTTTTTTTTAATTATTTTTGGAAAGTAGTTGTTGTTTAAACACTGACAACATATTAGTTAAGGTGTATAGGAAAGATCTCTCCGCTCCTGTCTTAGTTAAAAGATGATTGAAATGACAATGAATACTCAAAGCAAAGCCGTTAAATCATCCTTTCCCGTGATTTTCACTTTCTATGCATTAAAAGAATTCACAACAACAGTGTCTGAGCACAGCCTGATTTATACTTCTGGAATGGAGGCCGAGAGACCATCAGGCTTCAATTCAATCCATTCCAGTTTGTAATGATTTGCCTAAAAGGAGCCAGGTTTGGTATGCAGCAGGTAAGTAGTCATTTTTCTTAGTTATTTTAAAGGTGTGTAGCGTTGAGAATGTACAAGTGGTTCCACTCCGGCATTTACACACTGCAAATATAAAACTTCACCCCTCAGTGATCTTAATACTTCGTCCATTAAATGCACTTACTCATTTAAATGGCAGTGTATTTAACTGCTAAACAGATGGTCTACAGTGCGCACAATTATAAAGCAAGGGTTTGTGTATGTTGCCGTATTTTAGACTCCAGATTTCCTGCTTCCCTATACATTTTTCAAAGCAGTTTGTTTTTCCATGCAAAATGCTAACACAGGTGGAGAAGCAGTCTGGAACTCATTTCTTCTGCTCTCGGACATCACAGCACGCTCTTTCAGGCAACCTTCTTCATTTTCTGTCAAGGATATTAACTAGTTCCGCACCTCAGATATTTCAAGCCTTTCAAAAACTGGTCTGAAATACTCCAGATCATGCCCATTTAAAAATATATATTACAGATATTTCTGTTTCTGTTTACTATGTTGAGTAAATAATGACAAAATGTCTTGGACCCACATCAATGTTTCCTGCCATTGCAGGGCTCAGCTCACTTTCCTTACTGGGTTTTCCATCTTTCCCCTCATTCCCATCACAGCGCACCCCACAAACATAAACAGAAACACTCAGTATGACTCTGTAAAGTGAGGATTTAACTCTGTCTTCTGACTGGGACGCACATTTTGGGGACAAATAAAAACTGCACTCTATATGACACTGTATGTCCCACAGATGACACTGGGCTAATACTTTTAATATAACTAGCAATCTTATTTTCTCATTGCTTTGCAAAACAAGATGTTAAATGTGATTTGGAGCCCTTAAGGTGGAAATCACAGTTTGTAGCCAACTATGGAAAGCTGGATTTAAATGGCGTGCCTGCCATTTTACAGGAGTTCAGTGGTAAGGCAGAGGTTGAATTACACTATTTGAGGCACTGTTCATCTATCCCATGAAACCATTCCTTCCCTTGCAGAGTGGAACTGCCAGGTCACAGCCTGAACCAGTGGTTGAGCATGAGGTGAGAAGGTGTGGCTAACCCAGGGATCTCAGGTGCAAGCAATGCACCTGAGTGACCAGAAGGGGTGGAGCCAGAATCCATCCCTTCTCACCCTCATTTAAGGGTTAGCAGCCAAGGTAGCAGCTTTTGCCTGGATAGAGATTGCACTTCTCTTCAACAACTGCTGGTTGTCAGAAGGGGTAAGTGAGTTTTCTTTCTGTTATGCTTGCTATTGTTCTTGTAGAGTTTGTATCCTACTAGAAGGTACTGCCATTGTCTCCTTTGCCATGCACCCTGTTTCACAAGGCATTTCCAGTATTGTTTAACTTCTCCAGAATATAGCTGGGTTTTACTGATATCAAGCTTGCACTGTGTTGTCTTGAGGCACTTTCAGAAGACCTTGTATCAGCCATTTGCTTAGCAACGAAGATCAGGATTTTGTCCATGTCTGCATCATAGTGCAGCCCTACCAAGTAGTAAGGTTAGACCTCATAAATCACCTTAAGAGTGGCAGTTCCCAAGGCCTGAATACTTGATTCCTCAGGCAGCTTTTGAAATAGCTGTTTGTATGTAGGCTCCAAGATTAACAAATCAGCAAGCAATCTCTCCTTATATAAATAAGTAAGACATGGATTACTGCTTTGGTTTGCTATAGGCTTACTCACTTGTGTTGTATATGAGGGAGAATTTCTTAGAAGAATTTCTTAGAAAGAGTAGTGAGGCACTGGAACAGGCTGCCCAGGGAGGTGGTGGAGTTATCTCCCCTGGAGGTGTTTAAGGAAAGGGTAGATGTAGCACTTAAGAACATGGATTAGTGGGCAACACTAGTGATAGGAGGATGAATGGATTTATTGACTTGATGATGCTTGTTTGAGGAGCTGGAGGTTTATGGGTGGAACTCTGATGAAGGTGTTCAAGGAAGATAAGGACTGCCACATCTGATGTAGTGTCAAGGGGCATGCTGAGGCACTGAGCTCCTGCACGACATCAAGCAATCCCATTTGTGATGGCTTTATCCTTGTCCTTGCTTTTTGCACTGTTGGGATACTGTGGGCACAAAGTACGTGGATGTATCTGGGCTTTGGTTGAAGAGGTTGCATTTTATATTCCACAAGTTTAGTTTTGCTGCCCAAACCAGGGTAATATAAACATTAGGAGAAAGTGTGACTATTACTGGGAGAGAAACAAGACATTTTTAGAAAGAAGCATAAAGGCTTTGGCTCATCTAAATACGAGGAGGAAATGTGGTCAGAGGGCTAACTGCAATCTGCTGTGTGGTCTTCATCAAGTTCAACAGACTCACTGCATTTACTTCAGTGCCTCCCAGATTTACTTCTGGCTGCACTGCAGCATTGATCAGTCTCCAGTCACACCACACGACTATTCCAAACATGACCCAAAGATCATTTTATCCATTGAGATTTAAGATTTGGACAGCAGAAATTGCAATGTATCAGAGGTGTCATTTCAGCTCTTGGGGTTCATCCAACTCTTGGGGTTTGGGCAATTGCCATTGGGAAGACTGTAACACTTTCAGTACTCTCCTAAGTTTGCCAGCTAAAAACATTCTATCAAAAATACTGAATTCATGGAATTCATGTTTCTGCCCATTTGTCACTTCCTGTGCTTGTACAGAAAGAGCCTGAGAGTGGTATTACTGCTCAGTGGATTTTGTGATTCATACAAAGCACAGAGGACAAGAGAATAGGGTAATGTGTTTTAATATATGATCTAATTATACTTCTGTTTAATTATATTTTTTTAACAGAGTTGCCTATCGCTTATTATCTAAACATATGTGTGAAATAAGTGTTTTGGGAATCTGTATGAGATAATCTTAAGAAAAAGCAGAGAAAAGTGTAGCAAAGGAGTTTGGTTTGAAGAGATTTGGTATTTTCGAAGGAAAACAACATAATTTTCTATAAGGAAAGAGGGTCTGATTGTTCACTATCCCTCCTGTCCATCTTAATCTTCATGGCCTGTTTCTTGTGGTAGGCTCTTAAACCATCTGAAGGGTACTTATTCTTTCTGAAATGTGGATGAGAAGGAAAAAGTAGTTATTTCATGGAGAGAACAGCAAAATTTCTGTGAGCTAGGAGTGAATAAAAGTTGTTTTTCAGACTAGCATTGAATCATTTCTAGAGCCTTATAAAGCATTATTTGATTGACAATGTCTCTTAAAATATCTGTTTATGAAATGCTGTTTTACTTCCAGAAACCTACAATTTTACTCCATGAAAAATAACCTTTTTGTTCTGTGATAAATAAATAAAAAAAAGCAGACTTAACAGCAGGGTCTTTAATGTCAAGAAATGGGCAAGACGTCAGTTTTATGCTACATCAGAAAGACAGATATATAATATATATTTCACTATTTCTCCTACCCTATTTATGATTGCTGCAATCACAAATAATGTAGCTGAGATCTCATATCTACTTGACCTGCATGCATTGCTGCTTCTTGCTTCTATGGTAGCAGCACTTTGTCATATCTGTTTCTCTTCCTTGGGTTTTTATCTAGTAGTTAACAACCACTGAAGAACCACTGTTCTTCAGGAACACGGAAGCATGACTCTGCAGTAGGCAGTGTTTTGCTTTAAATAGGTTCAGTGTTGTGCAAAGGCCATAACTTATATATTAACATATGACACACTACTTACCAAAAAGCTGGAGATCACACCTTTCTGTCTGTGCACGTTACTGTTTGAGTGGCACCATTCAAATGATAGTCAGAGTGTGATGCTCTTCATTTGGGGAGAAGCATGTCAGGTGCTGTAATGTGTTGCAGTGTTTACTAACACACCATGTAGATACTTGTCTACCATGTTGTGAAGCTAGCCATTTGTTTAGCCAGAAATGATCCTTATTTAATTTACAGTTCCATTTAGCTTTCATTAACTTAATCTCAGTTCACATATCAACTTACAGATCATTACTTACATTTTGTGATAGGTCTGTGTAATCTGTAAATCTGAAATTCCATGCAAGTTTTCATAGATGGTTGTAGAATTCTTGAATGCAGGATGCTCTGCTTGAGTAGCTGAGTATGCCTACAGTTCCACAACTTGTTCTGGGGCAGATCATGAATTTCTGGGAGCCAAATCTAGGGCAAAACTTATCTTTAAGTCTATCTCTTTTGGTCTTCATCTCCCTGTACTCCAGAGAAGTAGTCAAGTCAAAAATTCTACCTGACATGTGGGAGATAAAGCGCACAAATAACCTTTTACTCAGTCTGTTGTCAGCTTATTGAAGAATAAAATGTTCTTTTTCTCTTGCAAAGCAGTGTGCAAACATCAGCAAGCTTTTCCAAATTATTGTATTTGTATGTGTGAAAATGGTTACAGATGATTCATTTTGGGTAATAATGTTTAAAGTTTTTCTCCCCTATCTTTGAGAAATATCAGTACATTTGTTTAGTTGCTCTGTTCTCACGCAAGTTATTGCACATATCTTGAGGAAGATTCCTTGTGGATTTGGAACATCACTACTTCTTTCCAAAAGACCCTTTGTAGCTCCTTGTTGGAGTTGTAAGGCAGCAACTGGACACAGCTAGAGGAAGAGCCTTTGTAAAATATCTGTTTCATGGCTGTGCCCATCAGGAAAAGTACCTTTGACCACAAGTTGAAAATCTCTCAATTAGAGGAAAACAAGGTAAACTGTTACTTCAGTTAGGTTTGACAGATTTGTGAACAGCTGCTTTCACAAATAGTCAAAAATAATGCAGACAAACAAATATAGCAACTGTGGCAAGCTGCTGGGGGAGCAGTGCAGGTGAAGTTTGCTGTGAGCTTCTTGTGCAACACTAAATGGGGCTTTTTTTTTTTGTTGCTCTTCTGCATGCCCCCTTGCTCTGCCTCAGATCAGGGATCGAAGTGAAGCATGTTGCCATCAAGGGGGCTTGGAGGTGCTGGAGGGAAGCTTCATGAGTTGTGTCCCGCTGCCTGGCTGGGATGCTGCATGGTGGCTGCAGAAATACTGAAGGGAAATGTAGGAAATAAACCACAAAAAGCTCTATGCATTTTGATTATGTTTGAATCATGTGCTGTGTTTGGGACAGAGGACCATTCCTCCTTTTGCACACTGCATAACATGTTAACGTTCCAACCATTCCAACTAAATAAAATGTTTTCTTCTGAATCTATTATGACTGCCCTTCCTCATGTAAGGAAAACAAGGGTTCACTGGAAAAGCAGGTGACTGCAGCCAGCTCAGGCAATGCCCTGCTCCTAGCTATTCATTATAGAAAAAGTGTTTAGATCTGTACTTGGCTTGCCAACAGCATCAGCACTTGACCTACAGAAAGATCTGTCAGGGAAAACATCACCCAAGTCCATTAGCAACCCTGTGATTATAGCCTTTTAAAGGCTCATTATAACTGGTCCTGTAATGAGCTGAGACAACATGTTGCAATGTGTCTCTCACTCTGGACAATCAGAGTGACTCATTAGAGCTACATGGCATGAATGCAAACACAAACAGCATCCTCCCACTCTCAGCCTCCTTTGAGCCAGGGCCCAGAGTGCTGCCCTTTTTGCATCTTGCGCAGTCACACTCTGGTGACCTTTAAATAAATCGGGGGTGTAGCTGGAACAGAAGCACTGGGTGTGGAGCTGGAGCCATCCAAAAAACTTCGGCACATACACCATCTATGGATGGAGCAGTCATACAATGATGAGTACCCTGCTGCCCTGGGTGGGCTGCCAACTACCTGCGAGCCCGAGGAACTCAAAGCTAGCTCGAGAGCGCCTCCATTCGATTGCATTTTAGACGTATGTTGGAAATTGTCTGTGCTTTTTGGATTGTGATTTTCTGCTGGATGAAGTATTCTGCAATGGTTCTTGTTGTGTCCCGTAGAGTGACATGACATAATTGAGTTGCCATCTTGTCTGACAAACTAGACAGGTCAAGTCATTCGAGCCCATATCCTTTTCCAAAGGTATGGAATTTCCATTAGTTCTTGATTAATTTTTGGCCATCCTCGATGTGTGCTTTCTATGCATATTTCAGCTGGCTGCAGAACAGAACTGCTGGGACTGGGATGTTCAAGTGCTGATTTCATTGATGCTGTGACTGGAAATGAAATCAAATCACTCCTTTGCCTCATTATCCCTGAAACAGAGTTAGTAGACATATATCAGTGCGGAAAGAAATGCCTCAGCATTACTTAAGTGTTAGATGGAATTCACGAGCTGACACTGTGTGGGGATAAACAAGGATTTGGGACACAACTTGGCTCCATGGTCCTTTGTGTGGTAGGCTGGATGCCTGGCCATGGTGACGAAGAACTTCAGTGGGATACAGCCTGGCAGTCATTTAGAGCCCTGATTTCTACATGGGATGTGGGCACGTGTTGAGATTCATTTGGTTTGTCCCCCACTTTGTGTTGTGCTTCCCTTTGCTGGCTAATCCCAGAGCACACCTGGATTCATTCTGGATGAATGAACCTGGTTGACAACTTCCTGGACACGAGCTGTGAAAGGCTTTCAGCCTATGAGCCTGATCAAGAGCTGTCAGAAGTAGGAAACTGCTGTAATTTGCAGGATGTAGCTGCCAAATCCCAGCACTGCCAGCTTGTGCTCCTTGTGCATGGTGGCACAACCCATGACTTGTGCTGGTGGGCAGATGAGAGGAGAGGCCTCCACACATCACTCAGCTTCTGTGGCTCTCTTTCCAGCTCTCTTATTGAAAGCATTATATTTGTTTACTGAAGTGAACTATTTTCTTAGTGAAACAAAGGGGCTACATTACGATGTCATCAGTACAACATGCTGCTCCCTGTGTGAGTCTTTATCTCCTTGGAAAAGGAACTTTGTTTTTCTGCCAGTCCAGCCATGCAACTCAAAGTAAGCCAGAGATGGCCTCAAAATCAACACAGCTAAACCAACATAAAAATTTGTAGGGAAGTAACTATGTTGTCAGTGGTGCATGCTACTGCATGTTGTGGAGTTCTCTGATGTGTTTTTCATTCCACCTGATATTTTTCAGCTGTGCCCTAATGGTTGCTGTGTTGCTGCGAAGGCATCTGTGACACTTGCAGGTGAGAGGCTGAGGCAGGAGCGTGAAAACATTTCTCAGTCATCTTTCAAATGGTTTTAACAACCAGAAGAAAAAGTTGTTATTTAAACAGAGCTTTAATATAAACTTCATATTAAACTTTGCTTAAATAATAAAGCTTTTTCTTCTGACTATTAAACCAATATTAAAGCAGGTTGAAAACTAGTTTACAGCTTCTTCCAACCAGGTTTGCATGCTTCAAGAATACATGTATGGCTGCTCCCCTGCCCCCTTCTTTTGTGTTATAAACTTCTCTCATTTACTGTGGGGTGATGCTGAGAACCCCAGCTGAGAGTTCATGGGATTACCTGTACAGTAAATGAGAGAAATTTATGATACCCAGAAGAGATGTGCTTGGAAACTATTGCAAGTGTGTCTTAAAACACCCTGCATTTCTTGCTGGTTGGTTACTGTACAACTTGGTTACTCCTGGAAACACTGCATTCTCTGGGTTTTCCATTGGTGTAGAGGAAGCAGAGGTCCCAGTCCTGGAGTGTGCAGGAGAGTTGGATCAGAGCTGGTTTGGGAAGGAGTGCTCTTGAAGGAGCAGTACAAAGTAAGCCTTCAGGGTTTGGCATGGTAAAGCTTTAATAAATAGATGCTACTGCACTGGGGTGTGTGTGTGTTGTGAGATAATACGAACACTTTGCTTCCCTACATGATGTTGTTTGTAGCCTTAGATATGTGGATAGACATCAGGTATTGCTGAAAAAACATGGTAATGAAAAGTATCTTGGAGGTTGAAATAGCACTCTGCCCTCGCTGAAGCATATCAAACACACATTTGGTTCCAGGCTTGTGGATGGTGCAGAACAACCTGGTTTCGAGTTGCTGCAAGAATGCTGATTTGCAGTATTTTTTTTTGCTTTTGTGGAGAGATGTCTTAGTAATATTTTATGGCTCATAGTAGTATGGGTCCTTTTATGGTAATGGAACTATTTTACATTTATTCCAGCCTAGGTATTGCCTGGTCTGTCTTGGATTTTATTGCTTAAGTATGTCATTCTCTTATGTAGAGCTTACACTGACCCTATCAAATTGATCTTGTCGTGAGGATGCAATTGTTTGTTTTCTTTTTTGGTTACCGTGGGATAGGATATACTCAGTTGCTCCATTGTTGCATGTTTCTGATTTGCTGTACTTTCATTATTTTATCTCTATGAAATCTGGCTGTTAAATTAAGTCCAAGTGATAATCTAGTGTTCTGACTAGAATTTGCATTTCCTGAAATTTATATTAAATGCAATATGTCATTGAAGTATCCAATTTGTGTGTTGTCAGCTGCTCTGGGGGATGGAGACATAGCAACACCGCACTGCAAGGGACCACATCATCCTTTTTGCTGCTGCCCCTTGCCCCAGGGACTAGCTGAACTCCTCATTAGCTAATATCTCTGAAGGATGGATAGAACTACCTTCCTGGATCAGTCAAGACCACTGGTCACCATGCTTTGCCTTGATGTAGTCTCAAAAATGTCATGGATGCAGCCTGCTGCTTCGAATTCTACTTAAAAGAATGATTTTTTTTCCCTTGCTGTTGAAAAAGTAATTTTCCGGATTTCTGCACCAAGCCCCTCTTTTCCATTAGTAGCTTCTGAAGACATTTCCCCACTTAAAGGTGTAGAGGCACCAGGTGCTAGAGCTGCCCTGATGTGAGCTCATGTCTCCAAGGCTGAGGATTAGAGCACCAGCTGTGTGCTGCTGGCCTGGCTGGACTGCCTGTTGGGCCCAGAGCAGCTCCAGATTTGGGGATTGCCTTTCTGGTCGGGGGACAGGGCTGTTCACTGGGGAGAAATCGTTCTGAAGACACTGCACTTTGTGTAAGGCTCCTACAGCACACAGAGTAACCACACAGAATGGAAAAATCAAAAACAAGTGGGTGGTTAAAGAATAAGAAACATCACTAGGAAATTCAGAACTTGGTTATCCCATCAAGTTGCTAGGTAAATCATCCTTCCTTATGCTTTTCAGAAAGCCAACAGCCCTTTCTCCCATATGCAGATCTGTCTCCATGTCTACAGTGTGTTTCAGGATTATTTTTTCTTTTATTACACTTTGTATTAAATGTGTACATGGTGATGTGTCTTTCCTTCAATGATTTCAATAGAATAAGTAGGACAATTTTTTCTTGAACAGCATCTCTTTCTGCTTTGTGCAGTTGATCCAACAAGGCATGTGAGTTGGTAGAAAGGCATCACTTCCTATTAAGGTGCTGTTTGTAGCCTTAGATGTAGAGAGACCTCGGGTATAGCTGAAGAACAAACTCTGGAAGATTAGAAATTCTCTGAGCAATGCTGTAAAAGTGATAAGGTAGAAACAGTTATTCAAAGAATGAAAAAACAGCAACAGACACTGAGTAAATAACTGAAGACAACAAAACAGAAACGAACCCCTAATCATTTAAATCCAAGTAGGACAAGCCTTCCCCTGTTAATAATCCTAACCTTTTTTCAAATAATCCTAACGTTAAATAGAAAGGGATGAGGTGTGTGCATGGATCAGAAGATATATACTCTTCGTGCAACATCTAATTGAAGATGTCATTTATAGATCATACTATTTTGCTGCTTCATTCAAGTTCAAGGAAAGGAAAACAACTTAATGTTTGTAAAGGCTCACATGGATACGTTGGTGGCAAATGTGATGAAATTGGAGTTGGAAGTATTTTCTAGAAAATTGGAAAAAAAGAATTGTTTTGCTCTTCCAAGACACCACTGAAGGCAGTGTTCACTGGCCTTTAGTCCTGTAATGGCTGATATTTAAAGTACAGATGCTGTCTAATTGAAACTTTCATCACACGTTGTCATCTGATCTCTCTTAGTAGTTGCTATATGTAATTTTCTGTGGGATAATTTACATTTACCTGGACTGAACTCTAACTCAGGCTTCGGGGAAAAAGAAAGAGTAAAAAGATTGATCATGTGATTTGTATTTAGTAATGAGAAATTAAATGAGAAATTAAAGTACAGCGCTCTATGCAGACATGGGCATATCTGTCCCTAAATACACACAAGTCCATTGACTCAGAGCCATTGTCAGCAGCATCCAAACAGGTGATAATTTTCCTTCGGAGAGGCCAAATGGCATTTTCCTGGGAGATAGGTATTCTGCTCTAGCAGGACTTACCTGTGTGTGGGAAAGCTGGTAGAGAAGAGAACTTATCTGTCACATTCCCAGGGGAAGTTAAGAGGCCTGGACAGAAATAGCAAATGAAAACCAAGAATGTGTCTTTCAACCAGTTTTGCAATGAAAGATTTTATACTGGAATCAACCAAGATGTATATCAGAATTAAGAATCAAGCTCTGAATGTGTTCTGTACTGAAAGAATCAAATAGAGCTCATTATTATTCAATCTTTTAAAACTGACCTTACTAGACATCTCTTTCATGGCAGGCAAACATTAGTGTCTGCGGAGGCACTGCTTGCTGCCCACGCCTGTGAAATGCATACATATGTTTGGAGAAGTATTTAACAAAACAGCAGTACTGAGTGATTGCCTTTGCTTTCTGAACGTGTATTATCAGTCTGCTTCCTGGCTGCGCAAGGAAGGCAGCTTTTCCAACTACCCTTTGAAATCTTTGCAGACTGAGTTGTTTTATCTTTCAGCTGCTTATTTCTTCCTTGTAATGTTCCTCTGAATGTTATTTACTCACTGTTATCCCTCTATCAGTAAATTCTATTTTATGGGGCTTTCTTCACTAACTGAAATTAAGTGATGTACAGCTTTGTGTGCTTTGGTACATAGCCATAAAAGGATGGGAGATTAACTATGCCACATTAAGGATTATCTCAGCATTTGTATTTCCTGTGAGCTCCTCTTTGGCCATAACTGTAACTCTCATCTGTAAGGATTCTGGTTTATTGACATTTTTAATGCTCAAAGTTACAATTAAGAAGTGAGTTTTCTGTTAACTATTGTAGCAATGCAATAAAAAGATATGAAAATTAATATTCAGAGTGCTGTTGGTGTTCTGATTTCCAGCACCTCGGCTTCTATCTAGTTTGTTTCGCTGGCATTCTGCTTTTTCCCAGTAATGTGCCTCTGAAGTCGTCCAGCAGAAATTCCTGACCCTCCAGGTACCTCAGCTTTCTGTTTCTCATAAAAACAAGACCAAACTCTCTGAAGAGATGCTATAGCTCCACGCGTTGTTCAAGACCTCTTCTCTGATAATGCTTGAAACGGAAGCAGGAATGCAAAGTATGGAGATTCTTCCTGAAGTACTTCCCTGAGATAATAGTTCCCTCAGAGAACATTTTGTTTAATAATGGCATTTATATATGGTTTGCTATACTTTTTCAGGAAATGCAGAAGGCCTAGTTTGGCTTTATTGCATAGGAGTTCAGTCTGTTGACCATAATAGCAGTTCCAATTTATGGGCAAAAATGCTCTTAATGACACATAGGATTTCAACATACACATTTGCTTTTGATTAAATTCTGTAACACATTGGTACACCCATGTAGAACTGACATTTGTCTTTATGAATCTCATGTAAAATGACACTTTGAGTCATGCTTAAGGAATTTACAAGAAGAACATGACAAAACAATGTCCTTTTTGTGAATAGAGCCCATATTGTAAGCTTTTATTGCTTTACCAGTAATACATAATTAAATATGTCTACAAAGTCTGGCTTTGATCCTGGGGCTTTCTTCCCTGGGTTTAAGCTAGATACAGTTCCTGTATCCACGGTACGACTACATAGTAGGTAAGGTTTATATCCAGGCTGCACTTTTAAAATCAAATCTCTTGTGAATTCATTGTACTCCCAAGATAATCTCAAAGAACAGTTTAAAGCTACAATTACACTAAGATTTCAAGTCAAAAGGTCTGAGAAGAGATTAAGGGTAGAACATGGCTGCAGATGGGCAGCAGCAGATGGGACACGCCACAAAGAGCACTCACTGTTGCTGTGAGGCAGCGTGATCCTTGCAGAAAGCTGAGCCAGCAGCACCACAGAGCCCTGTTCTGCAGGCATCAGGGATGAGGCTCACTCCCAGGCTCTGTGCAGCAGGTTATGGAAAAGCTGGGAAGGGGAAAGATATGTTGGAGTTCTGTAGAAATACAATGGAGGAGTCATTAAAAAATCATTTGCTCGTGATATCTTCTTTCTTTCCACATCATTGTTTTGCCAAATCTTTCTTACACAGGAAAATTAACAGCTGACAGCTATTTTGCTTTTAGGTTGTCCTGAGCTGTGTCTTGTCTGAGAAATGCTATGGGGCATATCAAAGTAATTTTCTTGAAGACAATTAACTTGATATCTTTCCAGTGAAAAGTGGTTTAGTTTTAAGTGTTCAGCATCTGAAGTTCCTTCATTGAACTTCTAAAATAGTAACTAACCATTTACTTTCATGACAAAATGTTATGATGTTATTCTTTAATATTTTCTTTCCAAGGCTATTTGGTTATAGTTCTTTGAGAAATTGTGTAATTAATGTGACTTAGAAGATTTTTGGGTATCTGCTTAGGAAATCTGATACACATACAGTGGCTGGATACGTTTTGCGTTGTTTATTTCTAATTCCATGTTTTGGAAACCTTCCTAGAAGGACAGTCAGAGAGCAAAGAAAGGAGGGTGTGAATGCTGCCAGGGAGGATTTATACAAGGACTGACATGAGCAGAACTCTCCTCCTGCCCCATACTTTGAGGGCTGCAGTGTCTCACAGCTGACTTGAGAGACAGCCAGGCTGTGTAGGGCAAGGTGATGTATAGGAGAGGCAGTGTCTGTGTATTTGAGTAAGAGAAACCTTTGCATCATGTATATGGAAACTGAGTTGCTTCCATATTGCCCTAGAGCATCTTTTTAAAGGATGGACACTAGGTGGGACGAGGCAGAGACCAGGGAATTTAACAGTAGCTACTGGATATGTTGAGTACTCATAGCCCTGAGAAGGAGGATCTCAGGTTCATCAGAACAGCAGCCTTCTCGCAAGAAGTTTGTACCTGCCCTAGCTCTGTGTGGCAGGAAACTTAGGAGGGTTTGATGGAGTTAGTAACAGCTTCATCTGTTTTTACAGTCAGGGCTCAGTGTTCAGTTATGTTCCATGTTCAGCACTGGTTTTTCATTTCTTCTGGAGAGACAACCTACATCATCAGTGCCATTCGTCTGTGGCATAAACTGGAGCCTAAAATGGAGCCAAATACAAAGCTTAGTGGGAATCTGATGTCGGAATAAGAAACAAGAATGAACAACTGCAAGTTAATTCATGACTACTGCAAAGCACCTGAATTTACAGTTAAAGCCTTCAAACCATCTGCACATGGGTTCTAATCTTCATTTTCAGTGTGTGAACAGCACTCCTTATAGCTATGGTTCCTAACACCTCTTAGAAGACCTTATTGTCCATTGTCCCTGGCATCCAGGCTTACACTGTTCACATGGAATGCTGTGTATCTGGCTTTGATTGATATCTGGAAATATCAGCACTGAGTTAAGCCATCATATCCATAAAAGACAGGCTGTTTCTTTTCTCGAAGTAAAAAGCAAGCAAGCATATATACAATAAAACTATCCTGAAGTTTCTAGTTGCTGTAGGTGAACAACTTACAACTAGCAGAAGGGTTGTTCTTGAATCAGGTATGTTTTTTTTTATTTCCGATTTTCCCAATAAATAAGCCTTGTATTTCCTGAGTGGAAATTTTCAAGGGCAGAGTAGCAAATTCTCATGGATGTCCCACCTGCAGTGAAGATTCTTTGCCCCCTCAGGGCATATGTGCTTGCTGCACTGCATCTACACATCTTGAAAGAGGATTTGAATGGACTTACCTTCCACTGCCTGTGCCTGTAATTGTGGCTTCAGGCCATGTGACTGGGACCTGGCTTCTCTCAATGTCACAAGTCCCTGTGTAATCACCTCCGCCCATAAAGGGAGGGAGGGATGACCAGTTTCACAAATTCCCTCTGTTAGATTACAGTGAAAATGATACCAGAGTCTAAAGACAATCATCAATTTTGATGAGAATCTCTGTGCTACAATTATCTTAAAAGTGTTGGCGCTCTTACAATTCTATCTATCCAAGCTGTGCAGATGAACCATACAACTTTATAAGAAGTTGAAATAAACTTTATGTTACTTAGCAGCTTTATGAAGGAAAAAAAAAAAAAAACAAAACAGGGTGGGGAGGGGAATAGGGATGGATGGAGGAAGAAACCACCAGTTTGTGTTCCAGTGTTGGTCCAGCCACAGGACCAGCCCTATGTCTGTGACAGTGTTCATCCAGTAGTCCTAAGGTTCTGGAGTCTCCCTGAGCTTCTCTCAGACATCTTTTTATGCCCACTAGATTTGCTGCATTCACAATCAGCAAGTTCACTGTCAACAGCTCCACAGTCAAAACTCTGCAATCAACATCTGTTTGAACAGGGAGTTTTGGCCAAAGCAAGGCCGCTCTGTTTCCTGAGGGTTCCCTCCTCCAACCAGCCGTTAGCTTGTTGTCATGGCAATGCTTTTATCTTGTGACTGTTTGAGACAGTGCCAGGCAGACTGCAGATAAAGGGTTTTTCGTTGGTCTGCTTCTCTGGGTTTCACAAGTTGCCAGTCACTGCGCAGACAGCGTAGGACAGGAAGGATGACGATGTGAGACTGACTGGGGAAGCATTTGTGTGTGAGGAGGGAAGTTTGAAGCAGATGTGCTTGTGATGTCATGATTAAGTTTTCCAAAAAAAACACTGAAATGTTCACCTTCTCTCTCTAATGGCTTTTGTGAGAAAAATGTTATTTTTTTAAACACTTTTTACTGGTTTTCTTTCCCATCTATATCAGATCTGGATACAACCTACTCTGGTACACTGAGCTCTTTTCTCACTGCACTTCCAAAACCTGCTTATTGTGTAGTAATATTCTTGTTTGTGCTTTACTTATTGGATTCGCAGCGATGTTAAATTTGTTGCATCCTCAAAACAGATCTCCTATTTATCACTCTTAATTATAGAACAAAGTCTCTTACATTACTAATATAATGGGCAAACAGGAACAACTTACACAGTTTTGAGACTGCAAAAGAAGCAGAACAAACTATGTGATGGTTCTGTTTTTAATAAACCCTCTCTACACAGATCCTTATTTCTATATTAAGCTTATATTGAGGTTATTTCTGTGAATCTCCTAAGCAATCTGACTGTGTATTGCAATGACATTCCTTATTTCAGCACATAGGTTTTTTTTTTTTTAAGCTTTGGTTCAGTTTTAATTATCCTGCAAGTAAAATATCTGTTTCTCTACTTTAATTCTTCCCATCTCTATTACACTCACAAAATTACACATCAATTTACATGACAAGTGATAGACTTCAGATACAGTATATCTTCTGTTAGGCGAATATTCTCCAGCACCCAAAGGATGCTGTGCTGTTCTTGTGCTTCTCCTTCAGTTCACGTGGAGAACTGCCTACCCCCATGCTTTCGTTTCTCCTCTGTGATTTCAGTGCCATTGGCAGATGTGTGTTTTCTTTACTTTCTTTTGCACCGGAGCTATGGCAGGACTTATCTCACTTCATAGACACAAGAGTTACTCACAGCACTTGATTGTCAGGTTTTGTGTGAGGGCAGCTGGGTACTGGAAATTATCAGGGAATTAGGGCTGACTTCTCATGTGTACTTAAGTCATTTATTCCTATGACTTTGAACTAAAGCTATTTTTTCTGTTAGTATCTTACTGTCTTATATCTTAGTCTCTTACAGCAGCCATCAATGTAAAATGCAATAGACTCATCCACAGAGAGATGAACTGTGCAGAGACAAGTGTGGGACTTCGTAGCTGCAGTATAGAAGAAGCTGCATAAAAAGTTGTCTCCTTCCTCACTGCAAGGTGAGACTACAAGCAGCCTGTGTGACATCCTAACGTCAGCAGTTGAACTGTATGCATGAAGCACGAGGTCACAGTATGCCATCAGAAAGAACATAGCTTTCTCATCAGAAGGACATTTTGATTGCGTTAATAGCTGGCATTCAAAATTAAAGAGTTTTTGAAATATGGAGCCCAACTTGATTTATATATTTCTGGAGGAGTATTGATTTTTTATAAAGCTATCCCAGGTAACTTGCACTAGAACCTGCAGTTAAGCCTTGACCTGGTACTTTTTGATAGAAAGAGAACTCTACGGCTTCATTCAAGCATGGATATTTCGAAGCAGATATTTGCAAACTCAGAAAAAAAGACCTTTTCATTAATCCATCATTCTGGAAACAGTCACACTAACCCACAACCACATACAAATACAAAAATCCTAATGGGACTATTTTCTTACTAAGCTTGTAATAGTTTACATTCACCTAATGGCCTGAGGTTATAAGCAAACTGCTCAATTAGAGAATTTAGGCTGGTTGCCCACATATTTTAGAGCAAATTATCCCTTCACAGATGCAGAACCCCCTATATAAAATGCCTAAACAGTATTTCCTGTCTTAAAAAAAAAAAAAAGCAAAAAAAAAAAAAGGCAAAAAATACTATTCCCTAAATTCCCACCTTAACCTAGCAAGTATTTCTCTTTATGCAGGCATAACCGTTTTTATGGAGAAATACTTGTTTTTGCCTCACATAACTCGATCTAGACCCTTTTGTTGGAATGTTTTTAACCTTCTGAGCAGCTAAAAAATGCTAATGCAACTTGATTTTTTTTTTTTGCAAGTTTTTGAAAAGTAGCTTCTCACTCTCCTTATTAGCAACAGTGGAACACAGAGGTGGTCTGCAGGTATTCTGGCCTTCTGAAGCTTCAAGAACTATAGACCTTCCCCTTCAAAGGGCATTCTGAATTCAGAGTTATCTTTTAGCTCTTCTACTGGTACTACTTTTTCTGCTGCTTCTTTTATTTAAAAGAGAGGCTGATGATTTCAACCTATAAACACCTATTAAAAGTTCCTCACCCTATTATGCTGAGCTGCTGCTCTTAATTGTATGCAGCTGGGTGGATCTTTGAATTCTTCTTTCAAAAGCACAAAGAATTTAAAACTACAGTGATCCCAGTTTTCAGCTCTTCACATCATACCCGCTTCTGGAATCGAGATAAGTGTGACTCTGTGTGCAGAAAGCCAGTACCTTCCTCAGATAGCTCTGGAAGCAGACCAGATGCAATCCCCTTCGCAAATGGAAGTATTTTATGTCTATGCTGCAAGTGACTCAACTGTTGTGAGCATCAGTACAGCGCCTTTTCTCCTGTCTGAGATCCAGATTAAAGAATCAGGTTCTGCTACCTTTTGCCTTGCTTGCACACTTTTGAAGCATATGAAGGCTTTTTCCCATGATTTCAGTTGAGACAGGAGCTTGGTCTTATAGCACAGGGTAGCTAGATATCCTCACAGAAAATACTGCTTAAATCAAAGAGCAAGTTGTGTTCATCTGAAGACAGAATTGAGCTCAAACTATGAACCTATATGTAATATCTTGAAACTTAATAGCTAAAAAGCCTTTTTTGTAAAGCAATAAGGCTGTGAGGAAACACTTGAACACCCAAGAACATCTTTGAGCAGATGTGCCCACTGTAATTTGACATGCTTAACAACATTTTCACTTCTAATTGCCTTGAGCATTGAAAGTCTTTGCATAGTCTGATCTTCTGCAGAAGTCAGAATCTGTGGGATTTCTCCAGTGTGGCACCCAACACAAGCTGTCACTTTTGAAGGTGCATGTGTTATAAAATTAGAGAACAGAACAATACCCTGGACATATACACAGCTCAGATAACACAGAAGTAATGGTAAATATAGAACTACCTATACACTTCCTTGTAACTTCACTTGTCTGCAAGAGTTGTGATGGGAAATAGTAGAAAAAAATAGATTAAAATTGCCAAGTAATCTATGAGATATGTGTCACAGATGCATAGGAGGAGGTAGGCATAGAAAACAAGCTTTTTCATTGTATTTCTCCTCAGGATACCCACAGCTGTGCAGAACCCGGTAGTGTTTTCGGAAAGCAACCAACTAACGTTCTATTTAGATAATGATGAAGGATTAGGCCCTGAATTTGCTGAAGGAATAGAGAACTTGCAAGTTCGAGAGTAAGAATACTGCAGGATGAAAGGTGATATCAGCACAATACAAATAGTTGAGCACAGTATGAAGATGCAAGGAATTATTTCACATGTAAAGCAATGAATTGATAGATGTCAATATGCATACTTTTGTAAGCAATGTTAAAGGAGGAAGAATTCATGAAATTTTGGAAATTTCTGGTGAAATTTAAGATCAGTGGCCTACAGGTGGATATTCCCCTAATAGGACAGTCACGTTCTTATTGGTGACCGTTGGTGACTGGGAGTTGGTGGCAGTTCTGTCAGTAGGGAAAGGATAACACTCAGGAAAACTCTTAACTTCACCAGAAAAACAAGAGGGGAACAGCCATTGGTATTTTCAGATGCGCTGGTTAAGCAGAGTTTCTTCTATTAATATGAAATTTCCTTGTTAAAAAACAGAGTGGATTCCTTCCAAATCTAAGGAACATATCAAAGGAATATACTAGTATAATAGGACTCGAGATCAAACCAGAAATTCTGTAGCAACCTGAGTAAAACCAAAATGCCCAATCTCTCTGTGTGATAGAATTTGATTAAAGTTTATTGGCTTTTTACTACAATTTTCAATTTGACAGGCCCTACTAAAGCTAAAATTGAATTTCATATACAAAGCTTATGTGGTTATGTTTGTTATTAGCATTGTCTTCCCCAGAGATATTTGGATTTTGTTTAACTGAAAAACAAGTTAAATAAACGAATTGCATGACTAAGACAGTTATATGATGTGATCTTTTCCTTTCATTCTAGAGATTGTGAGTTTTAGGATACATGTTTAGGAGTTTGTGGTTGCTTTTCTTTAAATCTAATACTATGGACTTATAACGTTTTTGTTCAATGTTCTGCTCTTTTCATATAAAGTTCCGTGTCCTGGCCAATTTATGACCAGACTTATCCAATAAACAAGTTTGTAGGAATTCATTTATAGATTGTTAGAAATGTGTGGTGCCTGCACTTTTCCCAGCAATAATGTAATGATTTATTTTTACTGTTAATTTTAAGTTATATTACAACAACAACAACAAAAAAAAAAAAAAAAAAAGAAAGAAAGAAAGAGGGGAGGGATGGGGAAATTTGCATATGTCAGAAATTACTTTCCTAGATATACTGGAAAAATATCAGAAGATGCACATAGGTGAAGGCTAAAACAATGCCCATTGAGTATGGATGGGCTCCTCCAATTTAGATGCCTCTAAAACATTTAAGAGACTTGATTTCCAAAGTTTAGACGCTTAATACTTTCTAAAAATGAGATCCACTGCAGTATTTCAGCTGAACCCACTGAAAGTTTTCTTCGGGAAGTAAATTGGAAAGTAAGCAAGCAAGCCAAATAGGGAAGATTATGATCTGTAAAGATGTTTATTAGATCAATATAAGTCAGTATGTTACTGAATAGGAGGCATATATTTGTACTGTGGAGGTTTTCAGGACCCAATTTGCTAGCCATGAAGTATTCAAGTGCAGAACAGAGACAACACCAAAGCGTTTACAACTTACAGGAAACAAACAGATGGGCCACGAATAAGATAGTATCGCTTTTTTCCCCCTCAAATATGTATATTTTTTCAGTGATTTTCTCTGTGCACTATGGAGTCAGATCTTTTGTGAAAATAAGACGTTGTATTTTAAAGGACAGTCTCCTAAGAGAGAGAGAACTAGCATGGTAAGAATGTTTCCATTGTATATTAGATTAAGATGTTCAAGTTCAGCACCTATCTGTTTTAAAGATAACTAAACGAATGTGTAAAATAAGACAGTCCATTGTAAAGAAGCGCACAAAGCATTACAGCAGGTTTTTGTGATATTCTGCCATGAAATAATTGATCTACTACTGAAAAAATGATTTAAAGTAACTCAGACACAACAAAAATATGTATTTTGCCCTAAAGCAAACCTCCTAGACTTCACAATGTACTATTTTCTTTATATCTGAGTATTCTAGTAAACTCTTCTTCTCAGGAGGACTCAACTTGATGTGCTGCCTGTGATGAAAAACAAACCAAGTTCATCTTCTAATATATTTTATTCTGGTTTATGTTACTTAAAGAATGTAAACCTTATTTCACACTTTTTTTCTTCCAACATCCCCTCTGGACTCTACCTTTGACTTTTTACGCCTTGCCCTTACTTTCCACCATCCTACCCACCAGGTGACTGTGTCGGTATTTGAGCAGAACATGAAGAGCACCCAAACAGTTTGAAGTAGAAACAAAATTAAATACTCCAAAATGCAAGTTCCTAAACGTGTTTTGAAAACTCGAGATATATTAATATAATCTAAACACTTCTGTGTCATCAAAACAGCCTTGGAATGACCTTGAATCCTATGATTTGGAGTCACTGGAGTTATTTGTTACTACACAGAATATTCCTTTTTCTTTTTTCATCTTCTACATATATTTAAAGAAATTGCCTTGTATTAAGAAAACAAACACATTTGACATCTTAATACAAATAATTCAAGCTTTCTTTCAGACTTTTGGTGGTATGTTGTAATAAAAGAAAGTTATGTTGATTTCACTGGGAGTTTTGCATGTTGAAGGCATTGTAAACTCAGATCTTATCTAAGACTTAAAACTGTAATAGCTTTGGCAAAGAATAGTAGCTGAGGTACGTTCTGAAATTCTGAATGCTTTAAAATTTGTTTTTTTGAAAGTTATTTGAAAATAGTGTGTGTGAAAGGACTAACAGAGGTTATATAATTTAATATGAACACAAAATAACTGTTCTTTGTCCTTCTGCTTGCAAGATAGTCATTTGCTTTCAAGAGGAACTTCTAATATTTGTCATCTTTATCCGAATGAAATTACAGATAGTTTTACATGTGGATTTTATTATATGAATTCTTTTATAAGCCTGCTATTTAACATGATTATACGAATTATGAACTGTGATTTTATTTGTTTCATAATCTTTGTATGACTTGCCATTACTTTTACATGTCTATGTCTGGTAATACGCACCTTTGAAACAGTGCCAAAAATATTTATTGTCCTATTTTTGGCATTCTGGGACTACATGGTTCCGTTTGGTTTCCAAGCAGAACAAAGGCTATTAGCAGATCCAGTACGCAGTACTTTGCTGAAAATAATTTTTTATACAAATTTAATACTTCATTACAGTAAGCTTTTTTAACAATCACTAGTATGTACAAAATGCCTTTAATGTAGGTAATATTCTATCTACTATTTTGAGAAGTTATCAAAAGCAAAATATATGTACTAATTAGAACTTTCCTTCTCATTGCCTGTCTCCTCCAGCTTGACTAATCGGTGAGCATTAAAATGCAGTCAGGTTGAATGGAAATGGTGCACTGCTCCTGCACTTGTTTGTGCTCCATACACATGCACACAGTGTCCTGGAAGGGAGGCTTACTGCTGAAAGAGCAGCACATTCCCATTCACCCCTTGAATCTCATTCACTTAGTTCCAAATTCCATTATTCTTCTATAAAAATCTTAAGGCCACAGGAGTTTCACTCAAATTATTTCATAATTTGGCCCTCATTTTGTTGTGTTAGTTCCCACTTTGCCCAGTAGGCACAGCCATATTTAAAAGGCTATTGGATAGCATTCTTTATTTTATTTAGCTTCAAGGACATGCATGTTAATAAAATTTAAGGATATCCTTACATGTTTATTGAAGAGGAGGAATCCCGCTGAATCAGAACCCTAATTTGTGTAAAGAGTAAACTGCTCCATGAAGCAAAAATAATATAGCTGACTTAGATATTAGTACAGCTCAAATAATTGCAGTGAGAATAATCAGGCTTTAACTGGGAGACTGGGGAAAATTGATTTAGTGTTTTTTTCTTTTTACAAAACATAGAGTTACGGTTTACACAGTCTTTTTTCTAACTATAAACATATATTACTCATTATGAACATTAAAAAGTCAGATACTTGAAGTTAAGCCCATCAGGGAAGGGTATGCACTTCTACATGTATCATAACTGCTGTGAAAGTTATCCATACAGGATTGGAAGCACAACTTATCACAAATATAGGCAAAACCATTTTTCTGCTTCTCATGTGTCAGTTTCATGCTTGGCTCCTTCTGTTTGTTCGTTAGATGCTAGTGACGGAATAAACACACACATTTCAATGTTTTATGAGAAAGTACTTTCCTGATTCATTGCGCCACAAAAATAATCCAAATTTTTACTACGTTTCCAAACATGCTGTCAGAGACTTACAGTAGTCAAATGAAGATGACATCGCCATTCTTTTTTAAAACATGATGGAAAAATTCATAATCTAGGGTGCCAACCAAGAGCCACAAAGGTGTTTTCTTTTATATATTTTACTTAAATCTTTCAAATGATTACTTGTTTACTTCAGAACAATAAGAAGCAAAATAATAATAGTTTTCTTGAATTGGTAAAAATTAAAATGTTTCCATGTAGCTATGTCTAATAAATTATTTTTTTCTGAAGTGAAATTTGATAAGACATTCACAGATTCCCATTAATTACTGTGTGTTTGTTTATGAAATGCCACACGCACCTATGCTGTTCAGGATGCCCAGGAAGCAGAGTCTGGGCCCCAAGAAATCTGATCCAATGCTGGCTTGATTCAATTTGGCTTCTGCCATCATAGCCAGCTGGGCATGTTCTGCTGGGGATGGCATATGAGGAAGTTGCAGCAAACCAGCCCCGACAGCTTCACTCACTCAGCCTTGTAGGGTAGCTGTGCAGGTAGAAGGCAGAGCTGAGTGGCCAGTGCCTGGACAGTGTTCCTGGCAGCTCAGGCTCACTTTAATTACTGAAGTGCCTACAGCACACGAGGAAGTGATCTGAAGAGAAGCTGTGCTGTTGTGGCGTACAGCAGTGAACACAGGATTAGCTAAGTGAAACTGAGGAGCTGTGTCATAGCACTCTGCTATTTGCTCAGAGCAATGAGACATACAGTGGCATGTAATTCTCAAACTCTTTCAATGACAACACAGTGAGAGTACTGATGAGATGGCAGCAGATGCAGACCGTAGTCAATAGTGGTATGAATTAGTAGGGTCAGCGATCTTAAAGCTATCTGCATACACACTTTTGCTGCAGTGACATCTCAAATTGCAATGTAGATGGTGTTTCAGTTTCAGCATCTAAATGAATTAAACTAGATGGCCTCACTTAGTCTGCTTAGTCTTGTTTAGGGTCTGCTTTAAGAGGATGCTGAGCATACTTTGGGTGCCTAATTAAAAACCTCAAGTAAACACAAGCTAGCAAACTTGAACTACTTCTAACCAAATAACATTTTCCTAAGAATGTATAGGACCATATATTTATTTAGAAAATAAATCAGATTACTAGACTGCATTTAATGCTGAGCAGTGTGTGCTACAAGTGTTATCGCTTCCCAAAGGCAAGAAACGGTGTGAGGTGAAAACATTTAAAAGAAGTTTATTACTGATTGCTTAGTATTCTGGGAAGGGAGGGGCTAAAAGTGCTGAATACTCTCTATGATGCTGGGGAAAATTCTGGGGATGTTCTCTGCTGCTAGATCGTACACAATCATGTCAAACACCAATCCCAGGATTTTAAAAGGAATAGATTTAGAGTTTTAATATTCTGCAGGGGGCAGTTTTGAACCAAATCAATAAAAGTTTTAGTTTAACTGATTTGAAATTATGGTTCTATACTCAGATTTATTATGTTCACCAGAAACATGGGCACATTTTCTTCTTTTAGGTGGATTTGGGCTAGTTATACTCTGAAGCAAACAGATCACTGCATACTGTCATGTCATGTCACATAGCTGAGAGACTTCTCTGTGTGAAAGGTTCAATAATGATGGCTATCAACACCTTCTTAAAGTTACCAGTTAAATAGATTAATGATTGCATAGCAGTGATTAGAACTTAATGGAGGAGGCCTGCTCCAAGATACAGCTTTCATGACGGTGCCCAAGGACAAAGTACAGTCTGGGATGTCCCTCATGATTCTGGTTCAGCCCTGTGTCAGGGTTGGTACTTGTGACTTTAAAAAGTTTATGGCGATATAAAAGGTGGAGAGGCTTCTTGGAGATGATACTGTTGGCTGTAGCATTATAAAAACAAACAAACCAATACAACAAACAAAACAAACACTCCAACACATGGTATCATCGTCATCTAGGTTTATTTAAAGTGGATGCTTTGCTACACCTTGGAAAAAGACATAAAAATGCTTAAATATTTTAGCTTAAGATTTAAATCAGCTTCTTTCCAGCAACACACCACAGTGAAATATGAAAATGAGAAGTAGACTGCAGCTGTGTTTATCAGAAAGCAAAGAAAAAAAACCCCAAAGATGTTACGTCAGCAGAATAGTGATAGTTACAAGGATATAAGCAGATGTGGCTAGGAGAACAAGCTGAAGAGAAGATACCCAACCTTTTTCCTTTTGGAAAGGAAGGGTCTCATAGTGAGGAAAACAAAGCTGGATGTGCAGCTTACAGCTGTGACCTCTGCAGCTAGTAGCAAAGCAACTTCAGTGCATCCAGCGGCTCTGCACTGACTGCTATGTTTTTGTTCTGAAACTCTTTCTAGACTGTCATTCACAGTGTTGGTTGGCTGATATTGTAACTAATAATGTTGAGTGGTAGGATTCATTGTGAATACTGGCAGAAGCAAAAAGAATTAATTTCCTAATGTCAAAACTAAGAATGGATGCCTGGCAGATGACCAGATGCAGCAGCTCCACTACTTAAAGCACAAAGCTGATCAGTTATCTGAAAAGTAACTTCGATATCTTGCATGTCTTTCTCCAGCCTTGTTTATTTTCCGTAACATTTAAGATTAATGTACTGTGTCTGGGTGGGACGGAGTTAGCTTTTGTCCCAGCAGCGCCCATATTGCCGTGTTTGGGATTTTTTGGCTACAAAAGCGTTGATAACACACCAGTGTTTTGGCTATTGCTGAGCAGCACTTGCACGGCTTTTTCTCACTTTGCCCCCTCAGTGAGAGGACTGTGGTGGGCAAGAAGATAGGAGAGCACACACGGGGTAGCTGACCCGAACTGGCCCAAGGGATGCTCTGTACCAGAGAACGGCACGCTCGCCAATAGAGCTGGGCTAGCAGACAGCAAGAGACTTTGTCCTCCATGTAGACGTCGCTTGCAGACTGGCTGGGCATCGGTCTGCTTGTTGGAGGCGGTGGGTGATCTCCTTTGCACCACTTCTCTTTCATTCCTACACTTACTAAGCTGTCTGTTAACCCGACCCACGAGCTTTCCTACTCTCACGCTTCCCGCTCTCTCCCTGATCCCCCTGCAGCGGCGCGAAAAGGGGCTGCGCAGGCGTTCCCCGCCTCCCAAGGTCAACTCATCCAAACGAGAAAAAAAAACAGTGGCCAGGTTGTGCTACGCGGTTAGACGCAGCGGCTCGGCAGTGCGGGGGTCAGCTGAAGGTGCGCACTTTCTGCATACGAATTTCCACCTTGAAGGAACTACCACCTTTCTTTCTCAGCTCCGCACAGCCGCAGCCGTAAAAACTCCTACGCGGGGGAACTGAGGAGCAGCGACTGCACACACGGCAGCGCCCTGCGCTCCTCCAGCTCCTCCGCACCGGCCGCGCCAGCCCGGAAAGCCGAGCGCAGAACGAAACCACCACACCGCGGCCGCTCCCCTCCCCCGCCGCTGCGCGCCCCGCGGCGGGACGGCGCTGATTGGCTGGCGGGGCCGCGCGGGGGCTGATGGGAGCGCCGCCGGGGCGGCCCGGCCCCTCCTTCGGCGGGCGGCGGCGGGATGCGCGGCCCGGCGCGCGGCAGGTACGTGAGGCGGGGAGGAGCGCCTGGCCCGGCTCCACGCGCGCGGACTTGCCGGCCCGAGGGGCGGACGGGGCGCCCGGCACTTCCCGCGCGCCGAAACCGGAGCCGCCGGCGCGGCCCCCGCCCTCCCCTCGCCCGTTGACAGCCGGCGGCCCCCCGGGGAGCGCGGCGACGCAGGCTCGGAAGAGGAACCGCGGGCGGGAGGAGCGTGCGGGGCTTCCTCGTGGCGGCGGGCGGGGGACCGGGAGGGAACTGCCGCTCGGCACGCGCTGTCCGGCCCCGGGCGCGCTATGGGGCGCGCAGGGCTCCTGGGCCGCCGCCCCGCGCTCCGTGTCCTATTGGCGAGCCGCGCTTCTTTGCGGCTTGGGAGAAGCGCGGCACCTCGGGATGCTTCCAAGCAGATGGCAGCGAAGCTGGTAGCTAACAAAAGTCAGCGTCTGCCTCTAACGGAGGTACCGGGGTGGGGAGCGGTGCGTGGCAGGTGATGCTCGCGGTTTACGTTCACCTGTCTGAGGCGTTCGGAGCTTCTGCTGCTGTTATGGGTGTCTGAGGCCAGCGGGAGCCTGGGCTGTGGGTGGAAACAGAGCGAGCAGACCCGGACACGCGGTTTGGAGGTGGCACTTCCATCCCTGGGTGTGATGGTGAGCACCTGATGGAGTCTACGCAGGAGCAAATTAGTAGGCTTGCAGAATACCTGATTTAAATGGCACTCCCCTTCCCTTCGGGGGTGCTATGCCTGTGTGTCTGTATGCAGAGTCCTGACTGCGACTTTCTGAGCCTTCCTTCCTTTCAGTATGATTTGATTTGATGTTATTTAGTCATCAATTTCAGTGTGTTAGTTCTTAACATTGGGGATTTTAATTTCTAGAGAGCTTTTTAATCATAAAACATCTTTGAACTTAGCTTGAAGAAATCTGAAAGCGGTGATGACATTCTGCATGCTTTTGGGCCCTTTCTAAGGGGAGCCCTGAGGGTACCTGGTGTTGTTTGGGCCCTGCGTTAGCTCTGAAACAGAGTGCTACCTGTGCTGCTAGCTATGGGAGGCAGTCTGCCTGACTGTGTAGCTTGGTGAGATGTAATGAGATCATCAAACCATTTTCTTCCCCTGGATGAGTAGATTGGTGACTTCTGTAATTGTGCACAATCCACTCTCTTTCAAAAGAAAAGCCTTTCCTTCCTGCTCTAGCTATCCTTCTGTGGCATATTTGCTTTTTCCTAATTAAGCTGCCTCTTTTTTGGGTAGAGGAGATGCTACCATGGTGTGGTTTTTTTTTTTTTTTTTTTTGTGATTTAGGCAATAGAAAACAGTAATTGTGTTTTTGTGACCTTCTATGTAGTATGTAGTTTTCACAACTCTTGTATTGTTTTTTTTTTTTAAAGGCTAGTGTTCATCTATCTTATTTGTACATTAAATCAGTGGTAATGTGTGTGGAATTGTGTCCTGTCATAGCAGTGCATAATGAGTGAGAAAAACAGCTCTGTGCTGAAGAAGTCCATTTTCTGAGGGAGGAGGAAGGAAAGTGTCTGAAGTGATCCATAGTAAACACAGAAAATTCTCCATCTGGTAACTAAGGATTAAGTGACTAAATTGTAAATGTGAATTCAGTGGCCCTAATCCTCTTTGGAGAAGAGTTTTGGTAATACTGAGTCACTGGCAGTATCCATAAAGCCTGTCGCTCTTGTGATTCATATAAAATTATACATGTGATGACAGTTGTCAAACCTGTTTCCCTTCCAGATGCTTTCCAGATAGTTTGAAAGACATATGATAGGTACCACTATGAACATGTTGTTGACAGAGGTCTGCAACACCAATGGTTCGTGAGCAATCTTTGCACGCAGGGCCCTCTACATTTTCTGTGTCAGAGGTTCTGCAGCTGTGGTGTGAAGGAAAATGGCTCCAAAAGGCCATGCGAACCTAAAAAAGCTACCTGTGCTCCTAGCACCAGTGACAATATAATTGAAGTAAACTGGATTTGGGAACCACATGCTAGGTTTACAAGCTTCCTAATTGGCTAGATAACAGCGTTCATTCTGTTTTGCAATAATGATGCTATCTCAGTGTGGAAGTACTTGTGAAGCAAGTCGTCTCAGATCTACTTGGTGTGTGTCAATATCTATCTATGTGTACCTGGTAAAATAAAAATGGTGTAAAATTTTTAGTACTACAGGACAGTAGTATGGAATGTTGAAAAGTAGAAAAGTTGTTTTTCTGAGGTGAGCTACTGTAATAGTGATTGGAGGATTTATGCAGAACGCCAAGGGGTAGCAGTGCTTTTTCTGTAGCTCATCCGCTCTGTGCTAGTGATTTGGCAACAGCAGAGCTCATGTGTCCATCTGTTCTAGCTTCACTTTGGCTGTGTTTCAAATACAGATTTGCTTATCTTCAAGGATGGATTTTCAAAATCATAGGGCTATGGTTCTGGGTTCTGAAGTCCTTGGCTCTCTTACAAGGTGAAGAGGAGGCTGTAATACAGTAGCGATAGTGAGCAGTGTGTATCCTATGTTGTGTTAACGCATTCTGACAGCCTCAGACAATTTGGGAACAACTTTGAATTGAGATGAGATTTCTTTATCTTTCAATGTTTGGCTAAAAGTAACTTAATTAACAAACTACTAATCACTTACTCCTGCCTAGCTGGGTAGTGCTTTGTTTTTGTTTTGTTCTATTGCTTCAGTCCAGAGTGGAGAGAAAATCATTCTGTCATTCTAAGGTTTCAAGTCCATCTACTTTCTGATGGAAGGCTGCGGCACTTCTATTTCAGGAACCTAGGCCCAGCTTATTACATTAGTGCTGTTCATGGGTTCTGGATTTGTGTAGGCTGAATTACTTTTGCATGCCTGGTGTTGCTTTTAGGGCCATTTAATGTGCTGGTGACTGCCCTGAGTTGTGTTCAGGGAGCACCTGCCAGTGTAGTGCTTTGCAAGAGCATGTGAAATCTCTGTAGCTTGCTTTGAACCTAAAACTGATCTTACAGAGGAGGAATAATAATGCTATATGAAAAGTTCCTGCTGATGGGTGTGAAATGGAAGGAAATTTAAGGAAGAAAAACCTCTTTCTTATGAATAATAGGATGTTAGTTGTGAATGTTGGGAGTGTCAACTAAGTAAAAAGGAACATGAAGAGTTGAGCTTATGAGCAACAGAGAAATTAATTGGAATTCAGTTTTGTAAATTATCCTGCTTAATAATAAGGGTGGTTTTTTTTTTTTTGTGCTGGAGGATTTTGGCTTGTAAGTGGTTATTTTGTGTCTATTTTTGAGGGTCCCCCTCTGTTTAAATACTTACAAAGTATAAATAAGGTTGTTCACATTCAGGCTGATAAAGAGACCTATGAAGCAGAGACTTGGTGTTACAGTAACATATAGGTAGATAACTATGCAGTGATCTTATCCACTACATTGACATATTTAGATATTGAAGTATGTTATCACTCTTGTAGAATGCTGTTAGATTGGTCTTATGTGCTTAATGCTTTACTTCTAGCTGTGAATTCTTGTAGAAGATTAATAGCTCTACCAGCATTTGTCCAGTGTAGAAGATGGGTGGATTAATTTCGAGATGGAGGGTAAGTAAAATATTTTAACAATGTCACAATCCTTTGTTAGCTTGGAAGATTGAAGTTTGCAGGACGTGATTCTTAATCCTCTTTGTTGACTTCAGTGCTGGTTGAAAGTTACAGCTGAAGCTTTATTTCCTTTGCAGTGCCAGACCTGGAGGGTTTGGTTGAGTTACAAAATTACTGCTTTAACTCCAAAGAGTTTTGTGGTATTCTATCATGATAGATACAGTAATATCTATAACTTTAGTAGCTATTCTCAGTCCAAGTGGATACGTTCCAAATATTGTTCTGTATCTGCTTTAAAAAAAATAATTTGGTAGCTACATGTGCAGATCTTTCTTCCTAACTATTTTTATTGGGTTATGTTTAATTTAATAACATACCGAGTTTGCAAAAATCATGAAGCTTTTGACTGTGCTCTTGACTATTCTTTCTATTAGCAGATGTGAGTTATTGAGTCTGGGTTTACAACTTATGTTTTTAAAGTTAAAAATAAATAAATAAAATAAAATCATTAAAAGGTGAGAGTGTAGTTAGAATTGCCAGCCCTGCTTGAGGGATGGGAGTGATGGGGGGAAGACTTTCCAAGTCTACAGTGGTTTTTGTATTGGCCTTAGTCTTCAAGTTTGTGGTCCAGTGAGTTTGGGAGGATAATTAGTACCTTCCTACTTATCAGAAATTAGGGGAGATTGTTGGAAGATAGATTCCAAGTTGTTCCTAAGGGGAATTTTACTGCAAATGAGAATGCTTACTTGCAGTTGCTTATGATTTATTTAGAGCCTGTCTTTGTGTGCAATGAGTATTGGTAAAAAGGTTAAAAGTTCTTAGATTGAGGCTTCTTGTCTATATTTTCTTTATTTTACCTCTTCCTTCCAATCATCAGTTCATTTCTTGTTTTACTTCCTACCCACGCACCTATTATTACTGTACATGTAGGTTTTCATCTTTTGTGGTGTAGGAGTGGAGCCTTCAATCCACAGTCATGACAACTGTAAGACAGCGATGTGTTAGTGTCTTCTATTTGTCACTATTAAAGTAGGAAAGATTATTATCTTTTATATAAAACAGATGATATATTAATTCATTACATGTCTTTTTGTTAGGAAACTGTTAATGTATACTAATCCTCAACATATTGCTTTAGTCAGATTAATGGCTTTGTTCCTTCCCTTGTAAGCAGGCAAAGCCTTCTACTGTAGAAGTATTAGAAAAAATTGATAAGGTATGTATTTGCCTCTTAGTGATTTGTTTTTATTTGGAAATGTATGTCCTGTTTGGTCATGCTTTTATTTTAAGTAGAATAATGCTATGGAATTTTAAATCATTTTGATTATTTCCTTTGGTTGTCATTGATTCTGAGTTTCATATAGATTGCTACATTAAAAAAATAAACAAACAAAAAAGAATGAAACAAACAAACAAACCCCAACGCTAACAACCTAAACCAGACCAAAACACTGTGTAATAATTACTGAGGAACTATAGTTTAAACAGCTATGTAGAAAGCCTGGAATGGGTCTGAAGTGTGAGCTTGGCATAACTGCACAGCTTTATTGTAACTAGTAGTTAAACTCCTGTTTTATGGGAAATGTCACTTGAGGAAAGTTCTGTTTATCAGGCTTGCTAGAAAAGCTTCAATGTGTGGTTTCAAGTGCAAAAATTGTAACTATAGTGGTAGTAAATAAGGTAGAGCCTGAATAACAAAACAGTTAATTGATCAGTTGTGGTTTTTAGCTGGAATTTGAGACACGTGTCTGTATTGCTTGAAGAAACAAATTCATTTGAAATGTGCTGTCGATACTTTTTCCTTTAAATTTAAGTACTTCTGTTGTCACTTGAAATGCAATCAAGATGGTAACGCTTCAGAGCATAGCTTGATTGCTATGCATCATTTTGGTTTTCAAGATTTTAGTCTTAAGGTGAGAAAATATGAAGATGAAAACATGTGAAGTGACTGGGAGGTTTCAGCAGTTTCCCATGTTAGTAGAAAAGCATTAAAAACATTTGAAATTCCGCGTGTCTGATAGAAGTTTTAGAATGCAAAAAATATTTGGTAGAGTCTTCCGTGGTTCTAGAGACAGCCATTCATAAGATATGGAGCATGTTCAATTTCTCCCAAACATACTAAAAAGTGACGTAGGAAAAAAGTAATAATTTTCAGTAGTTCTGCCCAGTAGTGATATGTCACTGCTAATACAGTGCAAGTGGCCCTTATCGTAAGTATAGTCCTGGGTGTATTTATGGTATGAAAGTTAACTCTGGTAAATAACGGCATTTATCAAAAATATGCTTAACTACAATGTGGGTATGACATCGATATGGCTAATTTTAGCAAGCACTTAAAAGTGGCTTAATAAAAGCCACTGTTACATTTCATCGTTAAAGTTGAACCTGTTTGTTTACAGGAAATACAGACATTAGAAGAATTTAGAGAAAAAAATCAGAGACTACAGAAACTATGGGTTGGACGGCTGCTCTTCTACTCTTCACTTCTTTATCTTGTCACCTGCTTAATTGTATATTTGTGGTGTCTTCCTGATGAATGGACAGCAAGATTTTTTATGACTCTTCCATTTTTTGCATTTCCACTGATGTAAGTAAATGTCTTTTTTTTTTTTTTTTTTTTTAATGATTGTCCCTTTGATAGAAGGAGATGGAGAATACTTTGTGGCAGGGGTTTGGGTTTGTTTTTGATGATTTTTGAGTTGTTATAACTTGTTGAATTTTTTGTTTTAAAGTAAATCTAAGTAGTAAGACAGACGCTTTCTTTAGTGGAAATGTTTCTCTAGGGTCTGGATTTAGTATTGAATTAAGTCTAATCATCAGAAGATGTTAGCATCTAAAGTTGCTTGACTTAACAAAATTATACCAGAGCTAGAGAGAGAACGATACCTGAGCAACTGCCAGTTAGCATAATATAAAGAGAAGAGCACTATAGACACTATCTTGGGTTTCGTTTTTGCTGCTGTTTTGGAAAAGCAACACTACTGTATGGAAGTGATACAAGTTCCTTTGCCTGTATGTGCAGTGAACCATATAAAATTGGAGGAAAAAGTTTGAGACTGAATGGAAAAACTGAATTTTAGATATTAGCTGAGTGTTAATGCTGAAGTTATGTGGAAGGTTATTGGGCTAAATATATTGAGGGTCAATTTTAAATATCTTGAGGATCAATTTTATGTAAATAGCTGGTTTTTTTTTTTTTCCTGTAAGTTCCTTGATTGTTTACATAGAAAATACCCTAACATCTTTGAATGTGGATAGGAGGGACAATTGTCTTCTCTTTTTCTACACAATTGGCCGTTTGTCCTCATGAGTGACTAGTTTCCTACGTTGACCTTCTATTTGAAAACAAAAAAGTTGAGTTCTCACCTTTCCAAAGAATGCTTTCATTTCTTTGCTCTTTGCCCCCAGCAAGGAGAATTGGTCTCGGTCTTTGGAGCAACATTTCTAGCAAACAGATTGCAGAGTGCATTTACTGCTTTATGTCGTAGGAAATTCCACTATCTCAGATGAACATCATGAATGCTGTCTATATTTGTGCAGCACAATTATATGGAAACTTGATTTGCCAGTGCTCTAGCTCTAGACTTGAAAGGAAGAGTCAAGTGTATATATTTAAGGATCTGCAGGATCAATTGGTGTGGATAACACAGAACATAATGTGTTAAAAGATACATGAAGATATCCTCTACATGTTATATTGTGTTAAGTGGACTGTAGTCAAGTGTTGTTGTTATAGAATCTTGTGGAAAGATAGATGGGCAGTGCTATCTTTTCTGGAAAGAATTAATTTATAAATTCATCTTTGACAGCAATATGATTTGTTCTGAAGTGCAGAACAAGGGCTTTTGTTGTTAGCATGCAAAGCTTGCTTACGCTACTAGTGAAAGTGTGCAGAAAAGGAACCTTCACTGAGACTGAGATAGGAGGGCTTATGTAGAAATGAAAAATTTACAACTGAAGGTGATGGCTTCTAGTGCTCTGGTGTGAATTTTCACTTTGGATCTTCCCTAATTTGTCTTCCCAATTCTTGCTTCACTTTTTTGGAATGGTGGCATTTTTGAATTAGATTACAAGTTCACAGCTAGACTTGTTTTTTTACCATTCGTGACAGTTCATCTGATTTTTTTTCTATTAAGCTATTACACTTCAGGTTTTTTGACAGATGTGAATAACAAACAACTGCCAGCTTGTCTTTGCTCTCAGTCAGGAGGTGCCACCCAGCAATAGCTCTAAGATTTCTTCTTTTTCAAAGCCCTAATCAAACTGGAATATGTCTGCTTTTTCCAGTTGCAGTCAGTCACCATCTTGTTTCTGCCTTAGGTCATTCCCTCAGTCTTGGCACGTTACTGGTAGGGAGAGTTAACTGCTAGGATTGATTTTAAATATGTATTGATACATCTGAGATGTTCTGTGTTTTAGGGAGATATTCTTGAAATAGAATCTAATTAAATGAAAACTATTTCATCTTGCCCTAATTCTCATATAAATGCTTTTCATTTTAAACTTGCTATGTTTATGTGAAAAGATCTGTTTTCCAACTTTGACCTCAAAATTTCCCGAATCTTCTGCTGCATGAAATCCTACCATATGTGTTTGTTTAGGATACAACGTTAGGTAGGAAAAGACTCTTTTCTATATTAAGCATAGATAAAAACAAAGAAGTAATGCCTGTGTACCACAGTGTTCTTTCTTCATGGGAAGATGTATTTTATGTTGTTTAGAAACAAAGCTGTCTGTATTCCTAAGTTGTTACAGTACACTTTCAGAAGTGGAATAGTTAAGCTTGTTTCTCTTACCTTGGATATGTTACTTTCACATTCAGTTTGCCCTTTCTGACTTACCCAATTCATGTTTTCTAACTGTGTAAAAGCATTTGAAATTGAGTAGCCATTATATAAACACAAAATATGTTTTAATGAGTTACTCAGAAATATTTTAAAAATCTTGCATTATTTTGCTTACTTTCCTATGCTAGTTATTATTCAGAAAATGTTTCTAGCCTTTAGGATGTGGATTTTTTTTGCTCAACTGAAACCCTGCTACTTTATCATAATTATAAACAATTCTAAATCAGAAAAGTATTAAGGACTGCAGAAAAGCCTTTCGTATGTAAAACAGACATAGATCAGTAATCTTATTTTGAGCACACAGATAAAGCTGCTGCATTGTTTGGATTAAGTCAGCTGAAACTGTACAGAATGTGACTGGATTCAGAGCTCTGTAAAATCAATAGGAATCAGGACAGTTATGTTTGTTTGGGAGAGCATTTGCACAATAGCTGTATCTCTTGCCTTTCATTGGTATTGAATTCTTTGTACAAACCTCTGGTGTCTTAATTTTAGGACTTAGCTGGTAGACTTGTTTTTTGGTTAACTTGCTTCATAAATTTATCTAACAAGAAGCAATGAATAGGTAGTTTTCAGCTAGTTTCATATACCTTGAGGTTTCCAAACATTCTCATTGAGCATTTTAGCAAGCAATGATGTTACTGCTACTGCTTCCTTAGTCTTTTTACCTATAGTAGTATTTGTTTAATATTATTCCAGTTGGATTTTATTTATGCCAATGTTGGTGTCTTGTTGGCAATGTGGTAATTCAGCTTCAATTAATATTGTTTGAAGATTTGTTCTTTGTATTTGCTGAATTAAATCTCATGTGTTAAGTCTTCTATGTGAACTGTCTGCTTTGCTAAATGACTTCAGAAATGATTACTGCAATATTTTAATTAATATAACTCTTCTTTCTGTTTTAAAGAATCTGGTTTATAAGAACACTGCTCATTTTTTTCTTTTCCAAAAGGACAGAAAGGAATAGTAAGTATTTTTCTATTTTTCTAAGTGTATGGGGTTGGTTGGGAATGATGCTTGCTGTGAGAAAGGGAATATTTTGAATCATTTGGTGCGTCCAGCAATAACCTCTTGATGTTAAAATGGGTAGCGTTAGCTACGCTGTTGTTTCTACCACAACTGTGTAGAGAACATTAAGGAAACTGTTTAATCTCTCACTTTGCTTATGAAATGATGGTAACTTTCTCCCCTCTTTGGATATTTGGAAGTGTAACAGAATAAAATGAAGCAGAAAAATAAAAATAATAGCAGTGACTTCTTTAATATTTGCATTTTGCAAGTATTCTTGCAGTTCTAATCTGTCATCTTTATGTAGAAGAGATGTATAGCAGGTGTTAAATTGATTTGTCAAGATTGCTTACTCCTCACCAAGTTCTCCAAAATATGCTTATGCTCTTCTGACTGTATGAGGAGATAGGTGTGTGATGGCTTTTTTTTTTTTGAGAACTAAGAAAAATTGGGTGTCGTGTAATTTAAAAAATAAAAATGCTGGTGTTCATACATATATTTGTGTATAGCTGCTAAAGTACATGCAAATTCATTCTAATGTGAAATGCATCTGTGGCACTTGTTTGTGGTAGTTAGACTTCATCTGAGATTTTCTTTGAAAGGAATCCGGCCTGTAGCAATATCTCACGGTCATATGAGCACTTATGCAGAAAAACGTCAGTGTTTTATGACTTGCAGAGCTACAAGATGTTTTTAAGTTGACGTTTTTTGAGTTAAATGTCACTTTTGGAATTTCTTAAATTTAACGTTTACATCTTAGATGCAAGCATAGGAACATTTTTATCTACAGATAAAATCGTTCGTATATTTTGTGATGCTGTGTTGATTCATTTCTAAGGACAAATGTTTTTGCATTCCATGGCCCCATAAGAACTAAGTGTATTGTTCTGGTTGATTTAAAAGCCTTTATTATTATTTTTAGAATATGAGGAAGTCTATTGCCTTTCTACCTGTGTAGAAAAGGTTTAAGTACTTGTTAGATCGCGCTAAAGAGAATTATTTCTGCACTAGAGATTGAGCAAACCCAATTTGTGTTTTACCTCAAAATTGCAAGTGTTCTGTTTAGAAAAGAAATAAAATACACAGTGCAAGAGTTGCAGAAAAAATGCATTGGAAAAAGAACTGGCAATGAGTATCTCAAGTATAGCCTTTTATTCTGATATGATTTAGTATAACAAGTTTCATTAGAAAGGATAGTTCAATACTGTGGAAGTCTACACTGGATAAGTACATAAGTTCTGGGGGCCAAGCTCTGGATGAGGAAAATTCCTAGTGAAACACAGGGAGGATGGGTGATGTAGGAAGATTAGGGAATATCCGTTATTAAGATAGGTGAGTCAGACAGCTGTTGAGGAAGATTTAGGCTGATCTATCCCAAAGCATGGAGAAAATAAATGAGGTATCTTGCAGGTATTGACTTCTCTGATATGAATGCTTTTTCAGTAGGCTTAATTAAGAAAAGATATATTGGTTTCTTGAGAGTGCTTTCCAGTAATTGCCATTTGTCCACCTTGGAAGGGGCAAGGATGAGATGCTTGTCAAAAGCAGGGGGTAAAGAAACAAATGCTCCCTCTATAAACTTACTGTATTCCAATGTGGGTGGCTACAACTCAAAGTTGTTCTAGGCAGTTGTGTACCAAATGCAGCCTCTGTTTCTTAATTAACTGTTAATGAATGACACTCCTATTTGTTTGGCTGCCTGATCCCATGCCACCTTACAGTGCAAGCTGTTAATGTATGTGGGACTACCCGAGAGGCTGTTCTAATACAAATATCAAATTTGGTGGGTGGAGGTGTATTAGTTTGTTTATTTGAAGTCATTCCTGGAATTGTTTATTTTCTTTGGTCTGGCCTGGCACTAAATAGATTTTGCTCTAAGTTCCATCTCTTTTACTGGTAAGTGATGGTAATAGTTATTTTTTCTCAGCATTCAACTTTAGAATTTTGTATGTGCCAGGTTCTAGTATTTTATACATTTAACAGAATGGCTTAATACAACAAAGTGGGTTCCTACATTCTGGAAAAGTTCAAGATGTTATGTGTTCCTTAAAGTTATTTCCTGGAATAAGTTTTCAGAAGTATTTAATATACCTAATAAACATATATAGATAAATGCAAATGTATGTATGTTCGTAAAAGTATGTATTACATTTCATATTCTTGCTTCCTGTAGCTTTATACTTTTTTTGGAAAATTGACAAATGGATAAAAACCATGATATCTTACAAGTGAACTGCTTGTGTCCAATAATATTGAGGAAGGGGAAGAGTTTTAAACAAGATTTTGTGTGTGTTAAGCTTTTCTTGCTATGAAGGATGTAGTGGAAAACTGATGATACCAAGAAAATATCTTCCGTACTATGTGATGGTTTATTGCAGTGAGGTTTCCTTGAGTGCCAAGCTGTAAGCATTTGACTTAAGGAGAATCCCACTGCATTTGACCTTTCCTCTCTGTTCCTTCTAGAGATAAGAGGTTAAGTGCTGCGCTTATTACTTGTAGCAAAGTCTCTTACATTTAGTAGTAAAACGACCTGGTGAGCCTACAAAACTTTTTTTCTCTTCTGTGATCTCAAAGTATTGGAAAGGTGAAATAAATTCAGATATGAAGCTCAGAATTCATCCGGCATTTGAAACCAGCATGTGTAAGAGGCTTACGTGAAATATTGAAGCCAGTAAATCCGGTACTCAGATATATTAATACTTGGACTTCAAGCATTTTTTTCTGTAGTTTGACTGCTGAGATTAAGTGCATTTGGTCCATTGTTGTAGCAATTTTAATGTAGGTCAAAGCAGGGCACTAGCTAGAATTGGTTCCCTTAATGAGGAAATGATACATAAAACTTTTAAAATACTTATAACTGCAAAATGATAAGTGGGCTATAATTTATGAGCAACTCCAGGGTTAAAGATAGTTTATTTTCTCTTTCTTTTTTTTTTTTTTTGCAAGGTTTACTGAAGTAGGTTTTGTTGTGGTCAGTAAACTTTGATCGTACAAATTCAATGTTGAGAGGGTGCAGGCGTTTTCTTATATGGGAACTGATGTATGATGTTTTTCTTCTAGATGATGCGCTGGATGATTTAAAATCTCAAAAGAAAAAAATTGTAAGTAAAACTTAAAGAAAAAACAGTTGTTGTGGTCCACTAAAATGTTTTTGTCTCTACAAGCTCAGCTTGATGAAGATACATAGATGAAAAGCAGAGATAGAGCAACATTAATAGCTTCCCCCCCTCCTCTGCCTATTTTCATGTGTTTTCTAGTACTCCTGCCACACAGTAGTACTGGGCTGCTTGTGTATGAGAATAATTTCTCTCCTTGTAGTTTAAATTAAACCTCCTGTTCTGTTGTTGCTAGGTCTGCTAAGTGATTTAGCAAAAAATGAAAATGTGTTCTTTAAACTGCTTATTGCTCACTATTTGTTACTTTAGGATTATAAAGCAGTATATATACTGATTCGAGATCATGGAGTCCAACTGAATTTTTAATAGATACGTCATTTAGTTTTTTTGTTTATAAATAGCAAAAATGACTTGCATCTGGATTCACTTCTTCATCAAGTAACAGATTGTATCTCAAATGCTTCCCTGCTTATTTTCTGTTCTCCATCTTATTTTATACTATGTATTCATTCCATTACCTTCTTTTCTCTTGAAAATGTATGCTGTCTTGTGTCAGTTCCATTGGTTATCTCCAGACTGTTTTTGTGAGCTGTGTGGATGAATTAAATGTATGAAACTGGTGTATGTCAGGTCTTTGTATCAGATGGATCAACACTTGATCTTGAAACAAATTTTAGATGGAAAAGCTACTGAGTCTTGGATAACTTGCACTGTTTGCAAAGTTCATAACACTGAAAGCTGTTTCATCTCTGGCTAGTCACTCTATAAGGAAACTGTGGCTTCATCTCAAGTCTCTTAGGGCAAAACTTAACAAAAACCCAAAAACCTCCAACCAGCCACCAATGAAATCACAAATGAAATGAAATGAAATGAAGTCCCTACCTGTGAAACATCCTCCTGAAGTTGCAGTATGTGCCCCTGTTGTTTATGATTTTTTCCAACTTGTTTACCTTGTGCCTTTTGGGTTGTTCGCTCTAGTAGCTAAATTAACAGGAAAGAAAACCTGCAGCAAAGCTACTAAAAAGGTGTCAGGTAGGAGTCTGAGATCATATGGCTTTCACATGGCAAACAGAATTCACTGATCTTCCACTGGGCTGTGGAAGTACTTTTTAAATGTAAAAATGGTACGGTAAACTGTAACCTGATTATGTCATTGTCCTTTAGTAAAGAGGATTTGCTAATTTATATCTGCTAATCTTTATTTTAAGGAATCTATTAAATGGAGGTGTCCTTTGGCTGAAGAGGTGATAAAAAGGGTTGGAGAAGCTTGAATTTTGTAGTAATGAAATAAATGAATATGACAGCTATAGTTTTAATCTTATTTTATTAAAACAATAACTGAAGTTAGTTAATCTTTCCAATTTATACAGTTATTGAGTTGTTTTGAAGGGAAATTTCTGGAGAAGCTCAATGGAGAACCAAAGAGCCTTCAGAGTCTTGAGTGTAAATCTCTCATTTCATTTAAATAAATGGTAATCTGTGATCACAATCTTCATATTCTTGAAGAAATAGTAATACTGAACTTGTGTGTGGGTTCCTTGTCTTTTTTATTTTTTTTTAGATGAGACAAAATTAGCTAGATGAGTCAGGAAAAAAAATGGGGAGGTTTCTTTGCTTGGAATTATAGTGTCTGAAACGTGGTGTAAATGTCCTGACTTTGCATATGCAAAATATATAATGTAAAAAAAAAAAAAAAAAGTTAAAAAAAAAAAAAGTCAAAATGACAGCAGAAGTGCCAACCTGTAATTGTTGAAGACAAACTTCTAAGTAGGTCTTCAGCTCTACTATTTTTCAGTCTGAGGGCAATAAAGTCTGTGATTATCTCCTGAGCTTTGGGTGCCTGATTCCTAGCAAGGAAACAGGAGACTTACTGGATCCTATTGGACTGTGTGGTGTTGGTATTTTTGACTCTGAAAATTTTCTTCAAAGTTTGGTCATAATTTAAAGGTATTTAATTAACCTTGAATCCTACTGTGTTGAAATGAGCTGAAAACAGATGCAGGTAATGAGATATGACTAGAATTTGTATTCCAGATAAAAACATTTTAAAATTGAGTTATAACAATTACGTAATAATGTGATTTTTGATAATGTTTAGATTTAGTTTTGGTTTTGGATTAATTTCCTTAGTCCTATCTATATCAACAAGTATCTGTAGCGATACCTACTTTGTAGTTAAAGCAATGAAAGCAAGGAAAAAAAACAACCAACCAAAAGCGTTAATGGAAAGTAATGAGAATGGAGAAGGACAAGATCATAATTTTTTCCTGTTGGATTCTAAGTAGCCGATGTATTTGGTAATAGAAATGGTTACAGAGATATTAACATAGTGATCTTCAAACTACATTGGAGTACATAAATTATGTATTTCCCGTTTATTTGTAGTGTGGATTGTCAGGCACTGTGAGCCTGCTTCAGTAGCTATAGTTTTTCACTTTATTGTAGTTCAACTGCCTGACTGCTGGAGAAACTTTAAAGACAGTTGGCCTTTTGAGAAGTGTTACAGCACTTGAGCTTTTCTGGCCTGCGGTCTATCTTTTCTTTGGTAATGCTCCTTAAGTTCCAAAGGGTGCCAATAACAGAATAAGCTCCTCACCTGCTAGATGGCACAATCAACAGGGCTTTCCGTGTGAGCTGCCAAATTGGACCCTTCAGCTCTTCTCACAAGACTTCAGTCTTTAGTAGCATAATCACGTGGATGGTAACGTGAGTGAAATATCTGACATTTTTCATCTTGAAATATCCATTAATATTGTCTGCTGAGACAAAGTACACAGTGTGTATAATACTTTGCGCAGGGTTGAGTCTGTACAGCATTGTTTCCTTAGTGGTCTAAAACATGCTGTGATTCTCTATGGTACTGTCATGGGGGTAAGAATTGAGTGCATTAGCTATAATTAAGACAGTACTTCAAGATGCAGCTTTTTCCATCATTGATTATAAGGGATACTATGGTTGTGTTTGTGATACTGTGACTGTCTCTTTGGCCTTAGTTCTTCATCAGTTAATGAAGTTGTCAACCCTTAAGCCTGAGTGTGTTTAGATGAGCAAGTTCAGAGAGTTAAGCAGATTAAAAGCAAGGGCACAGGACATGTATTAAGCTGCTAGAAGTGGGAATTAACAGAGACTTTACCTGGAGTAGCGGTCTTAAAGATGGGATAATTCTTAGCCTGAGGACAGAGTTGCTAAGATAGCATAGTAATTACTGACCATTGTATGAGCCCAGCGTGCCTACCCAGTATACGTTAGAGTACTGCAAATTCACAATAGGAAACTAAAAGTGTGATTAAAAATTAAATCTATTGATGAATGACCAAGGTGCGTTTCTTGTAGATGTGTTGCAGCGTTCATACAAAATGGTTACTATTGTGGCTTAAATTACTTTATTTTCTATTTTAAAGTTACTTTTGTATGTGCTTGCAAATATTACACTATATATTGAAATTAATCTTCAGCCTTGCACAAATGTGGAGAAATACTTCTCCATAGTGAAGTTTGACGTACCAAGTAATTCAGTTTAAGAACTCACGAGGTAGTGTGGTGATTAAGTAGCTTGCACTGCGCTAATGCTTCAAATTTCTATTTGCTAAATCACACTGACAAGATGCTTAAAATACATTACTCGTATTACTTTTCAACTGGTGTAGTTTTTGCAGGAATTCTTTTGGTTGTCTGTTGGAAAGGAAGCCATGCATGCAATTATCCATAGGAGAGAAAGCGGTACACAACACTGATGCTTTATTAAGATGTGGCTAGTTCTGTGAGTTAGTTTGGAAATCCACGATTAGGGTGGTATTAGCCTTTACAGAGAATTCACTTGTGATTCCAGTTACTCAGCATTTTAGTTTGATACTCTGTGAATTTTGTTTTGATAGGAGGTGGAAAATGTTTCTGAGGGGGGAAAAAAATTGAATTTCAGAGAAGGTTATCAGGGAGAAGAGCAGAACTGTAGAGCAATTTGTTGTGTTTTTGAGCCATTGTTTAGCACTAGGTAAAGCTTTTCTGGGTTTGTTTCAAAGTAGTGAATGATCCTGAAGTCAGTTGTTTGATTTGCATTTATAAATGAGTTTGTGGTAGTGCACAAGCAAGTTTCTTCTTCATGCAAACTCATAGTATTCCAAGCTTATACACACAAATCATTATCTGCTTCTAGTAATTATACTAATTTGCTTAAACAGTAAGCAAATTTTGATCTCTTTACTGCTTTTTTTTTTATATTATCAGCCAATATAAATTTGACTGATTTCAGGAAAATATGTTCTGGAAGTGAAGCCACGGGATTTGTGAGTGTACTTATAAAAAATCTCAATTGCTTTTAGGAGTTTTCAAGAAATAAGTAAAAGCTTGATTGCAGATGTGAGTTCTCATTCAGTTTCAGCTTTGCTGGATTTATGTAACTGTGTATAAACTTCAAAATATGAAGAATAACTTGTTGAATTATCCCATAATTCCATAATGTGTGAATGACTGTGACATCTGAATCTTGTGACAGGAGAATGTCAAGTGATGGTGGAGCATTTTGTTCTCTCTTTACCTAGAAGTCATCTAGTCTGAGGTTTTCTCGTTTTCCTGTGTTGCTATGAAGACAAATGCATGCATTATACGGTCATTTGTGTAAAGTGACTTTGGGCTCCTCCTTTTGGTCTGGGGACTGGATATTGACACTGATGGTTAATGCTTCCCTGCTTTCCCTTGCTAGCATCATCCCGTCATGTGAAGGATTGCCTCATGGTTTGCACTTTTATGAGAAATTAATGCTTTATTTTTCCTATTAGAATCTTAATTCTGATCTTAGTTGTACTGCGTGGCACTTCTAGGTTAGTAGATTAACTCCAAAGCCCTGCAGAAATAAAAATTTTGGGAATTTATTGTTACTTTTACTTCCCTATTTGTTCCCTTTTTATTTCAACAGTCCTTAATTAGCAGCTTGTGTAGTATTCCTTGCCTTGAACTTCTGGTAGTGTTTGTAGGAGCGAGCTGTTAAATGGGTACCGTGTATCTGTTAAATGGAGTGGAATTTATTTATCTTCTGAGGTTTATTTGTGATTCTGAGGTTTCTTTAATGGTAAAAGCAGTGCAAGGTCTGTATACACAGGCTGAGATGCTAGTTTCTCACTAGTGAAATACTTGCCTAAAAGTCATGTTAATGTGCACCATTTATTATTTTAGCAGTGATAAATGACTTTGAGGGAATGTAATTTTTTGACCACTGACCTTTTCAGTTTTGCAGCTTATGCCAACAGCAAATTTAACAAATAAACAAACAAGACCACTTTTAGCTGAACGTGGCCATTAGTCAGCATATCTAAGAGAAAAGGTCTGCTTAAGATACTGTAAAATGCATTATAATTTCTATGTATATTTGCTATTTGTCATAACTTTAGCTATCTGTTTTAAAGTTAAGCTTCTTCTGATGTTGACTGTTAACCACTAAAATGATACTTTACTAGTGATTACTTTTTTAATTAAGCCCATGTATTAGCTATAAAGCCACTTGAGTGCATTGTAAATAAAATGCTGTAATAATGAAGTGCTTTAATTACACTCCCTGAAGTATGCATAGTTCTCAGTAAATTTTTTTATTTAAATTCTTAACATGTTCCCTTTTTTTTCTGAAAAGCAGTTTGAATTGCTGTAAAGATGGAGTTCCAGCCTTTAAAGTCATTTGAGCAAATTCCATGGCTGTTCTCTAGTTAGTGAGTTTTCACAGCGTTTGCAGCAAGCTAATTGCTTCTGCTAATAAATAATCTAAAATCGATGCTGACAGCAGTTAATTGGCACAGAGACTTTATTCTGTAAAGCACTTGGCTAACGACCTTCCTTAAATTAATAGCATTAAGTGCTATGAGGAAATAAATCTAAGGAATTGCCTGTCATGTGCTTGTCATGTCTAATAACTTCCAATAATGATGGCTGATAGATTTTTGCACATTCCATTATTGAAGTTGGTGCATGTAATTATTCTCCTCATTATATGTAAACAATTAGCAATATTTGGTGTTTCCTTGCAATAAAGCTGTTAAATACAAGTAGCCCGTTAGAGTTGCTAAACTTTTGGAAGGAAAATTTCATATCCATTGTATGCATCAAAATCTGCAGTTATCTGAAGATGTTATGTGAGTTACATCTGAACATGACCCATTGAGTAGAGCTTCACAATTTGGTAACTTCTGTATGTTGATTGTGAATAGGTGTGTGTGAAGAAAATGCTGAAAGAATTCTGTTCTGATATGTAGAACCTTTTGTTTCCAGCTTGAGGAAGTGATGGAGAAGGAAACGTACAAGACTGCTAAACTAATTCTTGAAAGGTTTGATCCAGGATCAGATGCAAAGGTAAGAATTTCTATTGATAGTGATTTAATGTAAAAGGTACCATGGAGTTGTACATTCAGATAATGTTATTTATAATTAATTGGCAGGAGGCTGAACTGCCATCTGCTGGAACATCTGCAACCTCGAGACCTGGACAAGGTAATAGCCCTGTAAAATGGCTGCTCTTTAGCAGAGATGCTCATCTTTCATTGCAATTTCCACTCTTGGAAGTCTCTCTGTAATAAAATTTGTAGATTGATTGACCTTTATTTAGGGTTAATAGACTGTTTATTAGACTATGCCTGTGGATGTTCCTTATTTTTTTCATACAGTGGATCTGTTATTAAATACTGATGCTCTACTAGGCAATGTTAGCATCAACATTACATACTGATGCATTAAAATCAAGTTCTTGTGTCACATCCTTGTTTCATATGAATACTAAATGGCTGTGAAATCTTGTACTGTGTTCCTTGACTTAATTTTCCAGTTATGCTATGTTATCTGTTTAGTCAGACATTTCATAATGCAGCACTTAAATTACTTTTCTATGGCAGATGGGTTGATTTCTCAAAGCTAGTGCAGAAGTGGTATTAGGTAGGTAATAAAAATGGACTTCACTATTTGTCACAAGCAAAATATACTTGGATTTTTCTTAAAGTTGAGTATAACATGCTGTACTTGTAGTGTATTAACAGTAGCATTTTCAGACTAAAGACCACCTGGTTTAATGTTAATGAAGGTGGCTTACTTAAAAAAAATTGTTTTGAGATAGTCTAAAGAGTAATTTGCTGTTTTAACCAACTCAGACCTGTGGGGGTTCATGCTCAAAATGAACTGCGGAATCTGATGTACATAATTTGCTATGGAAGAAACAATATATGCTTTTAATATATGCTCCAGAGTTTTGTTTAATTCTTGGGAGAGGGATTTGAAATAGACAAGCCTGTATTTCTTTCATTTTTCACTCTAGAAATGCTGTTTTTGGTAGGTGCACAGCGCTTGTATTTGTGCTGTTTGGCTTTATCTTCTGAAATGAGGAGACCTATTTTTTCAATAGTCCATTTTTTGTATATGCAGTAATTCATTAATTCAATTTTTAGATATCAAAAGTGTTAGCTTATTGTTTTTCACACTAAATATCTGCCCAAAGGAATACACTACTTGGAACAGAACCTAACTTAACTTACTACAACTGGATGGTACCTTACTGTGGTTATGGTATAACTTCTTGTATATGGCATACAGTGGAATTAGTAATTTGAAATTCATAAAATAGCTGATAAGAAAGCATGTATACTTCCTTAGACTTCTATTGTCTCAGTTTGGAGACAAGCTGGTCAGGGAGCAGAACTCGTTATCTTAAGCACTGGATAGATAATGACCAATCAGATTGGATTTGAAGTTGTACGCGGCAGTCGATGGAAGGTTGGTTGGTATGTGTTTAACTTGCAAGTTGAAATAGAAACTCACATATCTAACAGATTATTTAGTTCAAAGATGTTTATCATTCAGCTTCGTATAGTAGTTAACTCTCAGAAGAGTGATAGAACTGGTGATAGAACTAGAGGAAATGGCTTCAAGCTGTGCCAGGGGAGATTTAGGCTGGATGTTAGGAAAGAGTGGTCAGGTGCTGGAATGGGCTGCCCAGAGAGGTGGTGGAGTCACTGACCCTGGAGGTGTTCAAGGAATGTTTGGATTTTGTGTCGAGGGATGTGATTTAGTGAGAACTTTTGGTAATAGGTGGATGGTTGGACTGGATGATCTTGTAGGTCTTTTTCAACCTTGGTGTTTCTGTGATTTCTGTAAGTTTGAATTTGTCACAGAGAAGAAATGAGACCCTGCATTGATCATTCAGCAGCTTCATCGTATGCTGCTTAGTTCTTTTCAAAGTTTTCGTGATTTTTGACGTACTTGTTAATTAATACAATTCATCTCTTAAAATTACAATTAATCTTGATATTTGCTATTAGAAAATCCTGGAAATTCAGAAGGAGGGGAATTTGAAAACTGAAGTGCAATTTTATCTAATAAGTGCTTGGGGGGTGGAGTTAATGAACATTCAGAACTCTGTCCATATGAAGAAAATAAAGTAAGTAGGGAAAAAAAAACAAAACACTAATATCCCGTTGTTACCTGTTCCCTTCAATGTGCTGATACAGCTGTTAGCAGTGCTCTGTTGTAATTGAGATCGCTGCATGACCTGAATTAAAAACAGTGCAATAACAGATGGTTGCAAGTTATGGGTTGGATACAGACACCAAGGATAAAGAAATTCTTGGTTCATCTCTGCCACTAAAGCCAACAAGGTTGTGAACTGTATCTTGGCTGGCGTTGTGCTGTAGATATTTTAAAAACAGTGTACAAAAATCAAGTTTTGAAGTGAAGGAGAAATAAAATACTTTTGCTCTTAAAAGTGAAAGATACAACTGTCTCACCAGTGGCAATATCTTAATAAACCTGCAAGAAATCATACTGAACCATCAGTTGGGAATAGCCATTTTAACCTATCTGCTTATGTATGAGTATTGTTCAGTGCCAGTAACTGCAGGGTTTGAACTTAGCATACCTGAAAGATAAAAGACCCGTTTTCAAGTTACTCATCTGTCTTCATACAGATAATTTACATGTGGAAAGGAATCATTTATGTAGAGGGGAAAAAAGAAACCTTTGAAAACTGCATAACTCAATTCAAACTACTTCAGCAGTTGCTATGTATTGTTAGAACAGAGATGAAATGAACGCTTTCTTCAGTTAACTCGTAGGACTTTAATTATGGAAACCTGAAAGTTTACAAGAGGTTCATAATTAACATGCAATATATTATTTATAGATGATTTATACTTTTTGGGCAGAATTTTACAAGCTGCAAATGAGTAAATAAATGAGTAAAAACTAGTTATTCTAGTGCAGGTTAATTTGAAATGTTGCTATTAAAATCTCTCTCAAAAAATCTCTCAGTGTTGGCGAGATGTTCATCATAGATGAATTCTCAATTAAAATTCAATTTCTGACACAGGGTTAGTTTTAAAAGTAGGAACATGTTACCAAGGAAACCTTTAAGGAATTTCTGCAACCTCACCAATTTACCCTGTTATCCAGATCTAGAACAGTTTAAACGAGGGGACGCATTTTACTTGCTAACACCAACTTAGAAGCATACAGAATCTTCATACTTGTTAGGTGATCTAAACTGGAAGATGAAGTGTCAGTTAACGCAGCAATGTGCATGATAATGTAGAAGGGGAAGCTAATAATGAGTTCTGCTTACTAGGAAACTGAGCTAGATAGATTTTTTTAATAAGACTGGTTGCAGTCTTCTGACTGTGGCTGATATTTTCTTCCTTTTGATGCATACTAATGCTATATATATATATATGCACAGATTAGTAGGCCAGAACATAGCCTACGTGTTGCAGTTTTATAGCAGTATGTGTTGGCTGTTGACCAACTGAACTTTTGTTTGACCTGAGGCTCCAGTGATGGCAACTCTTCCTTGGCTAGTGTAAGCTCATGTTACACGCTCACCATCTCCGTAGCACATAAAAAAGCTTAGCATGGTAGTGTTTTACTTCCCAGGTACAGAGGTAGCTCCTTCAGACTTCAGCACACCCATCTCCCTGTGGCCATCAAGTCACTAATGAATTTACTAATTACTTGTTAGGAGCTGACACTCTTCAGCCTGTCAGAAACTCAGCAGTCTCTCCAATCTTGAAACTCAGGGAGATGAATTGAAAGTCAAAACCAAATGTTAAATGCCTTATTTTATTTTTTAAAGATAAGCAAGTTCAGTCAAAATATTGTGGGTGCTAGGAACTAGTTCCGGAGGCTATTGGTTAGTATCTGGTGTAGCCATTCTGGAGATACAGTTTTTAGATTAAGCCATCATGTGTTAACAATGTTAATGTCTGGAGTCCTGAAGTGAGGGTTAATTTCAATTTAATTTCTTACAGTAGAGTATTTCAAATGTTCTTTGGAGGTAACATGATAAAGATAGGATGGGAAATAGTTAAGTGGTTGCTATTCCTTGTCATTGGTCCTACTTTGCTTTGGTGAACAAACTTGTATGTAAATGTAATGGAACTTAAAATTTTCATGACTTGATAAAATATCCAAACCGTAGTATATTACTGGGATAATATTCCTATTCTTGTTAATGAGAGCTTTGTCTTGGTAGAAGAGAAGCTGAAGAAACATAAAATCTTTCTTAGAAATAATAGCAACTCATTGGTCGCAGATTGAGATAGAAGTAAAAGTATGTGAATGATGTAGTAGAGTCTTTTCCTGTTTTGTGACAATCCAAACATGTGGTACAGTTATTGAAAACAGTGATGAAAACTGTACTACCTGTTTAAGATTAGCAGTGTAATGTTTTGTTGTCATTCTAGAATTTTAATTTATACAATCTGAAATTATCTAATCTGAAAGTTTCTTTATAGCACTGAATACTTAGCCTGGATAGTTTAATAGTTTTTATTCCGATGGAAAACAAAATGCTTGGAAGCATGTTTAAATCATAGAGTAAAACAGAAATAACAGGTTCCATCTGTGCTTTCTGGTTGGAACTTATCTGTTTGTCTGTCCAACTTTCTGCTTTAGAGTACAAAATTATAAGGTAAGCATCTGCTAATTTTCTTCTGGAAATCTTTTACCCCAAGTACTCAGTTAATGATCATTACTGTTAAAAACAGCATTCTGTACAGGCTGTAATTCTATGATATGCTCAGCCATTCATCTGGCAATCTTTAGCTATAGACCTTTCTGGTTTTATTTGACTCTGTTATTTCTGGCTGATTAAAATAGCAGGTTAGTGATATTAATGTACTTATTTTTTGCTTATAGTGTTAGATGTTAAAATAAGTATGTGCATATCTTGTCAGAAATTCGTCAGAGGACTGCAGCTCAAAGAAATGCTTCTACACCCACGCCTGCTACTCCTAAGCAAAGCTCTCCAAAATCGCTTGTTTCGGCAACGCCATCTCCTAATCAGCAGAGGGATGCAGCTGCTCTTACTGGACCACCAGAAAGAACTGTTGTGCCACCCTTGCAGTCAAACATTCTACCAAGACGCCCTGGATCCCCAGCTACTTCAGTGCCTGGAATGGGTAAACAGAATGCTTACTGTTATTTACAGTTTATATTGTTTTCTCTGGTTACCTATAAAATAGGCCATTTTCAGACAGTATGGAAATGGCATTTCATTTGGAAATTGCAGAGCAGTTATCTGATTAAGCGGGAGTTCCATATTCAATTAGCCATAACTCTTTACAGCTGGCACCTCTTGATGCTGAAACCTATTGCCTGAGCTCATTTAACTGTTATGGCTTCTTTGTTTAAATGGCAATAAAACTTTGCAGTATTCTGTAGTCAACAATATAGCATACCTTTTTATGTTCTTAGTTTAGAAGAACTCTACAGTTATATAAATCAGATGTAGAGGAGAACACTTTCCGAACACATTCATGTTTCTGACCAAACCCTGCACATATTTTTTTACCATGCATCTTGACATTTATTTAAATTTTTACTTCAGGAGGTATACTCAGGCAATCTATATTCATAGATTTTAAGTATGAAATACCAAATATGCTGGAAGAATTGTCTGTGTTGTATCTGGATTTTTTCTGAAATTGCATGTTAGTTTGGTGCAATAGTCAAAAGTTTACCAACAGGTCAAAATCCTGTAGAAATGAATGCTCTTTAAAACTTGGTTTCATATTCTGGAAGTATTTTTCCTTTTGTTTCTGGCTTCCTGCTGTGAGGGGATGGACTTAATTGAATTGAGCATGTGCCATTTGGTTTAGGAAGGATGTTAAAATTTGGGAGATTTTGAGAGAAGGAGAGATTTTGTTCTGCTCATTGAAGGTGAATCAGTAGAGGCCACATCCAGGGTATCCATTTGTTGCAGAATGTTTGGCAAGTTGGATCTCAAGACAGTGGGGGAGATCACAATTTCAGAAACGTAGTCATAGAATCCTTGGAGTTGGGAGGGACCTCTAAAAGCCATCTAGCCCAACTCCCCTGCAGTGGAACAGGGACATCACAGCTACATTGGATTGCCCAGGGCCTGATCTGGCCTCACCTTAAAAGTCTGCAGGGATGGGGCATCCACTGCATCTCTAGGTGACCTGTTCCAGTGCCTTACCACCCTCACTGTAAAAAGGCTTTTTCCATATATCCATTCTAAATCTACCTTCTTTGAAACCATTTCCCCTTCTTCTGTCTCCTCCTAGAGAGTCTGTCCCCTTCTTTCCTGTAGCTCCCCTGCAGATACTGAAAGGTCTTTCTCAGGTCAGTTTGGAGCCTTCTGTTCTCCAGGCTGAATAGTCCCAACCCTTTCAACCTGTCCTTGTAGGAAAGGTGTTCCATTCTGTGGATTATTTTTGTGGCCCACTTCTGGATGTGCTGCAACATGTCTATGTCTCTTCTGTACCGAGGAATCCACCTCTGGATGCAGTACTCCAGGTGATGCCTCACCAATGCAGAGTAGAGGGGTAGGATCAGCCCTCATGACCTGCTGGCCACACTTCTTTTGATGCAGCCCAGGGTACAACTGGCTTTCTGGGCTGCGAGCTGGCTTGTGTCCAGCTTCCCATCCATCACTACCCTCAGGTCTTTTTTGGCAGGACTGCACTCAAACCTTTCATCCCTGAGCCTGTATTTGCAGTGAGGGTTGCCTTGGCCCAGGCGTAAGACCTTGCACTTGGATTTGTTGAACCTGGGCCCAGTGCTCAAGCCTATCTAGGTCCCTCTGGATGGCACCCCATCCATATCATTGAAAGTGACTTGGTGACTACGTCAGCTAATTCCCTTAAGATTCTGGGATGCATCTCATCAGACTCATGTTCTTGTGGATGTTCAGGTTCCTCAAGTGGTCATGGGGATGCAACTTGCCAAGATACTTTTCAGCACCATTGTAATTTGGTGCAGTGTTCATGAGTAGTGATCTGTTTACTGCACTTTAAGCCTTGTTACTGCTTAGTAATTGTTTACCTTTATTATGAAACTGCTAAATTTGTTTTTATCCCTGAAGTGAACTATAATGGCAAGATATTAATACTTCTTGATTATCTAGAAGTACTGTAAATTAGCTTCGCACACCAAGGAAGTGGTCATTTGGGTTCAAATAGTGTTTACTGAAACCTGCTTGTTGGAAATTCTTTAATTAGTTTAAAATCACATGTTCTTTCTTGGTTAAGATGCTGGCTTTATAATCGAGTATCAGCAGTCTGCTAGTTTTCTAGGGAAAAAAGAGTTGGGTACAATGAATAAGCTGGGTGAATGTTAGCCCTTGCTTGCAGAAAGGATTTAGAGGAGGAAAGAAAAATTAGCTTGTTTAAAAGGACAGTTGCCAAGACTGTTAATTAAAATATTTAATGTGATTTTCATGATAATGCTTTGTATGCATGTGCATTTTTCCTGCTTAAACGTGTTAGTCTGTTGCAGCAGTGTTCTGTTGTATACTGTAACTGTCAGTGTCAGAGTGGAAGCCTTGTTTTCTCTTGAGTTTTCCCAAACCTTTCAAGCATATAAAATCTTAGTCATGCAGCTGTAGTGGGAAGTATGTAAATTCACTATCTGTAAGAGTAATATCATTGCCTCTCAGTTTATGCATGGTTTGCAACAAATGTGAATAGCCTTAATTATCTCTAAAGTAGAGAAGATTAATAATTCATTTTCATTATACTATATTTTGTAGAGGAGAATCAATTTAACGTGTATTACCACGGAGCTCCCATATGTTTGAAAATTAATAACCAGCAGGTAGTTGAGAGTTTGCCAAGCTTTGCAAAAATGACCAGTCTTTCTACAATGATTGCTTTTGATGTTCATATTAATTACTGGTGTCCATAACAGCATGAGAACTAAGATGGTTGGTTTGAGTTATTAGTAGGCAGGTAATTGAAGTTTTCCATGGAGCATGTTGTAATGCGAGGTAGTTTTACTTAAATTTTACCTTTTTTAACTACTGGAAACTTTGTTATGATATATGAGGCATATAAAAATTTGATCTTTTGGATATTAATCAGTGTTTGAATACTAACCAGATATTGAGGGAAAAAAAAAATTAGAGTTTTAATTTTATTGCAGTTTATATCAGTCTTCCAAATCTTTGCCATTGCACTCATGTTAAACACTGACCATTCACTTTTTTTTTTTTAATAGAAGCACTAAGTTTTTTTTTCTTTTTGTTTGGTGAAGCCTTAGGAAATGCGTTTCGCTTGAAGTTTTCTCTGGTCAGCCTTTGAAAAAAAAATCTGTAAAATGTAGGGTTCTGCCTAGTAGTGAATTTATTCTGGTAACTGCTGTGAGGTTTTTCTGTCTTAAGTACTACTTGTTTGCAGAATACAGGAATATCTTGAGAATGCTGATTTATGTCACCTGATTTCTTTTGTGAAAATGAGGATGATTGTAAACAAAACAAACAAACAAAAAAATCGTGTTAAGAATGAAACTATGTGCTTATTGGAAACGTGTAAATTGCAGTATATTCTGATCAAATCTTACTGTTTATGTGTAGATCAGGACAAACCATTTAGGTCAATTTTCCAGAATTGATGAGAGGCATTTTCTTTTAGGAAAAGCAACCTTAATGACAAGATTAATCTCATTCTCAGTGTAGGACTGTGAAAGGACTTAGCTCCAAATGTTTGAGACCTACTTTGTGAAACAATTATTATTATTTTTTTTTACCTTAGGAGTTGCTGATATATTACTATTGAACTACAGGTTTACAAATGATTGTAGTGCATTTCGGCAGTGAATCTTCTCTTTGCTTGCATCTGTGGAGGTTAAAAGATAAAAGGCTTGAGAGAGAATTGCTGTCGGTTACATTTAATGCTGTTTAAGCTGAATGCCTATCTTAAATCAGCTTATTAAGTGGCAAGAGCTGCTGTATTGTCTTTGCCTGTGTATACCCATAGGCTACGTGTTGCTTCTCTGTGGGTGCTTATGAAGGAGTCTGCTGAAAGTTGTATTACTGGAAGGAATGACTTCAGCTAGGGGCAGCTAGGGCATGTGTAAAAGGGCTACGGAAAAGATAAATGTATCTTCTGTGAAGCTTGAAGTCTGCTCTTTTTTTTTTTTCCCCCCTTAGTGTCTTTCAATTAAATGTCCTTCTGAATTAGTTCAACTAATCCAATCTGTGAAACACATTTCCAAGAAAAATACTAGACTAGAGAATCAAAAGCTAAATGTGTGGTCACTGAAAGCCCTTCTAAGCTATGTGTTTTACATAAGTGTTTTTATTGGATATGTTGAATAATTACAAGCCAGAACTCTTCCCTGAGAGAATATGAGTTGCTTTTTGGGCCTTGAGAATTTCTTTCCTAAGAATTAAATATACTCAGTTTTGTATGGCTTCAGATTACCCCACGTTGATTTCTTTCTCCTTGGCACTGAGCAAAGTCATAGCAACAGGACAAGTTGTCTGGAACTAATGCTCTATGTTGACCCATGAGATTACAGCATTGTTCAGCTGTAAGTATTTTTTCCTCTGTGATGTGTTAGAAGTTTAGTTAATGAGCTGCCAAATATGATTCCAAATGCTGTAGTAGTTTTCTCAACCGCTGAATGAGCTTTCGAGTATAGGTATTAGTCTCTTGGGTTAGTGGGTGTAGCATGGTCTTTGTCTCAGGTAACTGTGTGAGACCCTGGAAGGAATCTCTCCTTATTAATGTGGATGAACTCTGGACTGAATAACCTGCAGAATCCTTGCTCATGTAAAGAGTCATTTCAGGTCAGAATTTAGGAGGCAGTACTTTGGAGGAATAGGAAGTGTGTATTCTCACAACTCTGCAAAGTGTTTGAGCTGTAGAGCAGACTGCAGTTAATGTAACCTTTAAAAAGAATCTGAAGGGTTGGGATATAAAGTTAATCTTGGGTAGTGTAAGTGGTCTCTGAAGGACGTGTTCTCAGGTTCTGTCCTTTAAGATGAGAAATCAGATGTTTTCAGCTGGTAGCACTTATTTGAATTTAACCTGATGAGGATGCTGGCTGGTGATTGGACACACAATTAAGAGATTTAACTAAAACTAATTGATCAAGCAGTTTTTCAAACTGAAGCATTGTCTGTAGCCTGCAAGTATGACAATGTGATATGCCAGTTCTGGGAGGCATACATCTTGTTGCATAGAATTACTGTGGATTAAAAGCAGTATTTCCTTTAAAATAGTTACTATTAACTAACAGAGAAGTGGAAGGCAGTATATGTTGCTGTATAATCTGATTAATATGTTGAAATTTTGAATGTACTGTGACTTAACTGGTGTGTGTGAAATGGCTTTTGGCCAGGATTGTCTTTGCTTTGAAATGCTTGCTATTTGAGTGGTCAGTTTTTATTGTATTTGTTCACTACGCCTAACTTCTGTGTTAGGACTAGAAGGGAAGATAGAAGTATGAATGTAAGTGACATATATGGAAATTGGTAGTTGATGATGGTGTTGGAGCAGACCAGAGGGTTTCAAAGTTTGTCGGAAGACAAGTGTGTGCCTCTGCTGTGCTGTAATTGCTGTATGTGAACAGAGATGAAGGTGGTAGCACTTACTGTTGTTACTCGCTTTTGAAAGGAGTTCTATTTTGGTAATAGCTAGACACATGGAATACAGAAATATTTTTATATCACTGGTGATCTTCTGACTACTTTGACTAAACACAGGTCTGAGAATATCCAGCTTTCCAACAAATATAAGGTTACCAAAATATCAGATGCCTGGGTATATTTAATGTGTAGACTGAATACATGTGGTACATATTTTCAGTTAGGCTCCTGCTGCATAGTGACTGCAGAAGCCAGTGGATGCTTCTTTGATAGCATCCTTACGTATTCTTTTGCTGTTGGAATTGATTTTTTTTCCCCAGATACGTTGCCGTGAACTTGAAAAACTGCATATGCAGATTTGAAAGTGTGTTAAGAAAACTCAAAAAAGAACAGTACTTTTTATTAAAAAAAAAAGTCTATAATTCTCAGTCGTCATTAAATACTATTGATATATTAAATTTTTTAGAAATAAATTTAACAATGTATTTCATGTGTAAAAGTAAAATGAGTTAATATAAGGTGAAGGAGAAGGTGAACTTTCACCTGTTGTGGGTTGAAAAACAAATTAAAGCTCTCCTAGTAAATTAAGGAAAATGCATTTTATATTAAGTAGGTGGAATTTCAATGGCACTAGCATGCACAGATGATGGATTATACACAATATAGTTGAAAATCCATTTGATATATTTCATGTCTTCCTAGGTCTTCATCCTCCAGGCCCTCCTTTAGCGAGACCTATTCTTCCTCGAGAAAGAGGAGTTATGGATAGAGTTATTGAGTATTTGGTTGGTGATGGTCCTCAGAACAGGTAAGACATTGCTTAAGGGAGTATGCAAATACTTGAGTTAGGGAACTTAACCCTTTTTTTTAATTAAAAAAATAAAATTAGAAGAGTCAAGACTAAAAGTATTGCACATTTTTTAAAATGAAATGGCTGCTGCTTAGTGCTTCATGATGTCTGTAAGGAAAATGGTAACCACTTTGAATAGTATTAGCCATGATATAAAAGTAATAAACCTTAATACTCAAGTAGGTGAATAAATTGTTCAAGAAACCCAACCATTTAGTTATCTTAGCATTTCAGCTTTATTACTACTATAAATGCTTTGCCTTCAGAACTGTCTAGACATATCTGAACTCCCATATTAACTATGGTCACTAATATGGTACAAACATTTAAATGGTTTTGATGTTATTTTCTGAAAATACTGGCATTAAAAGTCTATTCAACTATGAACTCTAAGTTGTAGCTGTTTCTAAACCAACTTTAAAAATTATTGTCAAGTATACAGATTTAGTTGGCTTTAAGTAGTAACAATTTCACTGTGCAAATTATTTTTTTAGAGTAAATATCTAAGCTATTAGTGTCTAAAGTAAAGTGTTTCTCCTGCTTCAGTGTATTATTACTTAAAGGTACGAAATTAAGTATTAATATTTTCTAGGTATGCCCTTATATGTCAGCAATGTTGTTCTCACAATGGTATGGCTCTGAAGGAGGAGTTTGAATATATAGGTAAGAACTCATCTGTAGTAGACTGTAATAGCTGGCTTGTTTCATAGCAAGCAGGCATGATGCTTCATTTTGACTGTGGTAAAATACTCAACTGAGACTGTGAAGTGCCAGTTCATATGGGAACAGTTTTATGGTGACTTGCTACTCTGTATCTAAAGATTCACTTTAAGATTTAAAGAAGTACTTTACTGCAACTTCCAGGACAGGGATTCTGTGCAGAAAACTGTTCAGTAGAAATAAACCTCCTCCAATGCATCCCTGAGAATTGCTACTGACTTTGAACGGTTCTCAGAAGGGTTTTATGTTGAGAAATGATCTGACATTAATGTATTCCTCTTTTACCAGAACTTAAAATTTTGCTTTGGCAAGAAGATCTTGGGGAGATATTGGAAAAGGACTGGGAACAAGCCCTGGGAGGCTATATGTGAATTTATGGCTGACAATAACTTAAGGCAGACACAGCTTGTTATTGAACACAGATGTTTTATTTTGCCTCCTTTTTACCACAAGTGTAAGCCTGATGTTTGAAAAATGAGGAAATGCTAGATAAGTCTATTTAATCTTGTTTCTTTTAATTTTGTGAGAAAATATACAGCACTTTAAAAGAATAAGATGAAAGTTTCCTCTGAGTCTGAATATATTTAGTCTATATGTCATCCTTGCTCAAGTGTATTCACAGTTCTAGTGTGCAAGAGATGACCATTTCTCCCCGCTTGTGTCTTGGTGAAAATGTGTTTAACTGTTATGTGGTATACAGTATTTTGGAAGAAAATTGCCTTTTCTTAACTAAGCATCACTGGAGCTGAATGCTCCTCTAAGAGCAAATAGTGAGGAAATGTGTTAAGAGTCCACAGCATCCCTTTACTTGAAAAACAAGCACAGTGACATCTTAATAAAAAGGTAATCTGCCAGCTTAGGTCTTCTGTAGGAAAGAATAGAACAGCATGTGGCAACAACTCACGGTACTGAATTGCATTATTTTGTTGTGGTCAAATATTTCACAATTATGGGCAAAAATACCCATGCAGAAGTGCTGCGGAGCTGAAGGCAAACAGGTATTTAATAAGTGAATGCGTGCTGAAGGGAAGGAAAAAAAAAAAGCTAAATAGAGCACTTGTATAAATGTGATGGGAATAAGCTTAGGTGTTGATAGTCATTTAATTCTCTGTATAGTATTTTGGGCAGTCAAGATATTGTGCAGGAGTAGGGTGAAACATGAAATTGGTCAGTGAGGCCATTTACTGGATGTGCTTTTGTGCAGCATTTAGATGTGCCTACTGCTTTTTCCTGAATCCTGCAAGAAAAACGAGACCTCGGGCTCCACGGCTACCAGACTTCAATTTTGAAAAAAAGCAACTTCCAGAATTGCAGTCGGAAACAGAGAGTCCAGAATCAAGGGAGAGAGAACCGCAGGGGAGTCAGCAGACAGAAGGTACGTGCTAATCTCGCCAAGTCTGCTCTTATTTAATGCCCAATGAAATTGCCATTTTGCCATGCATGCAGCTATTGAATGTGCCAACTGTTATTGATATGTAATGTCTGTATGTTTGTCTTTACTGTACATTGGGATTTCTCTGCCTGGGTGATTTTTTTTCTACAGAAATAGCTTCACAGGAGGTACAGTCTATAATTTTTCCAATCTTTTTGTTCCTGCTTCTAGCTTAACTTGTTGATGCTGTTGTTTTTTGTCCTGAACTCCAAAGTTTCTTGATATCATGCAGTATGTCCAGCACAAATGATATCACAGCAAAATTATTTGTACTGTTGTTACCGATAAACACATGGAAAACAGCACTGTAAGTAAGTGAAGGAGAGAATACATCTCGAAGTGGTTAACTTCAACTGTGTTCAGCAGGTCATTTGATTAAGTTGCGTTGGAATTTCTGCCTTTGTTCCTTTTGCTGTTTTCCTCAGGGCAGGAAAATCTAGTAAAAACCCCCTTGTTTAAAATCAGGGAGTTCAAAGACAAATTGTCAATTTTAATTTAACATAGTTCCTTTTGAGACGTTTTATAGTCTGCAGATACAGTAGGCATCTGGTGTACAGCCAACAGGAAGATGCAGTGTTTTAAAAGACTTTGGAAATTATAATTTCGAACCAAAGAATCTCTCTACTTACTGGCATTTTGCATTAGTTCAAATCAGGGAGTATGTTGGAAAAAGTTATCTAAGATGGTGCAGATCTGATATTCAGCCTGGAAGTTCATCATCTGTATCATCTGTAACTGTCAGATTGTAACAGAATACTTGTTTACTCGTTTACTCTTTAACACTAAGTACAAAATGGCATGGGAAAATGGGAATGCTGATTAAGACTGGTAGGGAAGATTTATCCTCTCTGTGGGTGTGGTCTGATGAAAGGTGCATTGCAGGGAAAACTTGCTTGGCTTCTTTTCCTGTCAAAGCAATGCTTGTGACAGGGCAACTTTCCTCAGCTAGTTTCAGTGTAGTTCCTCAACCAGCTGTCGGCTCACCTGAAAGGATGATGTATTGTGGGGCAACATACAGGAGGGAAGAATTTCCTTCTGACATAGATGGAAAAGCTCCACATTCAAGTATTTATTAAGACAGCGTATTTTATTTCTCTCCCCTTGTGTTTGCCTGTGAAGCCGCAGGTTAGAATCTGCTTTAAGTATGTAAATATAGCTGTCTCTAACAGTTTTATTCACACAACTGAGGAGATGGAAAGCTATGGTAGAATGGCAACAGAGATAAGTGTACTTAACTACTTAGATGTACTTTTATGATAATAGTATTGAAACAAGAACTAAATCGTGTGAAGCCAAACCATGCAAATTTCACCTTTGCCCTCTAATTATCTGATCTTTTCAGTGAATAGTGGATGGACTGATAAATTCATGGCTACTGGTAAAGGCAGAAGATTGTTGTAGAAAAGACATGGGTTGTTAATGGTGTCTTCAAAACTCAGTCTTTCTTCTTTTGTATGAATCAAATGGAGAAGCTCCTGCAGACTGATATTTAATTCTTGGAGATATGTGCCTTGAGGACATCTGAGTAATGTTCAGCTGCAGCCTTTTAGAGGTTTTGAGAGAGGGCGTGCTAATTAAGCTAGTATTATCTTTGAAGTAATGTTTATCAAACTGTACTTTTAATGGGTCTGAGCTGCTGAGTCAGTTTATAGATGTTGTTTAAAAAAAAAAAAAAGCTGTAAGAAATAGTGTGGGTTTTTTAGGCAGTTGAAATGTGGGAGTGAAAATTCTATGAAATACTGCTTTCTTATGACAGTAGAATTTTCAAGTAAACAGCTTTTTTTTTTTTTTGTAGAAGTGATATTTTTTAACTGCCTTTTAACACTGAAAATTACTTTTTTTTTTTTTTTTCTGATTGTGGTCTTTGTATTTTGGTGTGCTTCTTTAACTTAAAACAACAACAACAAAAAACCCAACAAAAATTAAACCACTGTGGGGGGTCATTCCCTACTTATCTTTTCCTGCTAAGAAGTATATGCTGAAACTTTTTGGAGGAGAAATTAGAGCTAAGCACTTGGTGTGTTGACTTATGTTTCTATGTGGTTTAAATGCCTAATCTTTTCTGAATGTTTCATCTACAAAGTATGAACCATTCTGTTTTGATAATTAGTAAGCAGCCAGGAATAGAGCATGTGTTAATATTTAACGTAACTAATATCTGAAGCATGTCTTGCTGATAAAATATATGCTACCCTTTCTGTTTGTCACTGTGCATTAACTGCCTGTGTCCTGCCACAAAGTAATCTCTTATGAATGAGAAAAAAATCATTTTCAGTAAATCACTTTTTCCATCAGAACCCTAATTTGAAGCATAACTCTGCTTACTGACATTTGGGCTGTATTAATAAATGAGCATCTTCCTTGATTGTAATGTTGAGTTGTGAAGGTATAGCTCTGGGGAAGCCTTTTGTTCACTGTGGTAATATAAATGCTGTCGTGGCAAGAATAGAATATCTTCACTTAGTTGTAAACAAACATTAACATCAAGAAACCAAACTCACCACAATATTGACAACACAGGGATATCCAACTCTTATATGTAATTTGTTTAAACCATAGCTATATAGTTTGAAGAAACTGCAAGCTAATGAGATGCGGAAGTGCTATAAATACTTTTTACCATCAGCTACTTTACTAATGAATAGAGCATGAAGCTCAATCTTTTTTCTGCTGTGCTCACACAGTGAAGCGTGCTACATGCTACTCCTATGGATAAGAGATTTGAAGAACGGTTGTGTGGAGTGCTACTGGCACTGAACCTTGGACTTGGTAATCCTCTGGAAATATGAAGTCATCAGCTGTCAGTCTGATGCAGATTACTGACACAAACATTATGTTTTGCTATTCAGCTGTGTGACTTGGGAGATTTTAGTACCAGAATGAAACCAAATACTTGAGGTCTTAAGAAAAGAACTGTCTCAATTTTTTTTATTTTTCCTATCAAAGGCAGGTCTCTTATGAACATCTAGAAGTATTCATGTTTGGATCTTATATTGGGGGTAGAAACACACCAATTACTTTCATCTTCGTGATTAATTCTGCCTTCCCTGTGTTAGGTACTTGTGCTCTGTTCTTGATTTAGGCTTATCATTTAACAACATTTTGAATGTTGAAATTACAGTATGACAGCATGAGTGTTTTGTAGTGAATATCTGGTGCTGATGTTTGTTAGATGCCTTTGAACTTCAGATGTCATTGTAATCGTCAGGAGTTTATGAAGTTAACTTTACTTGTGATCTCCAGGTTTGCATGGAGTTCCCTGGCTGTCTGAATATTTTACAGTTGTTTAATGCTCTTGGCATATAGCAACTGTTAGTATGTTTGAAAGCATTCCTATTTACAAGGCAGATGCAGAAACTTGGATTGCACTTCAGTGGAAGCGTTCGCAGTGATACTGTTCTCAAAAAATAATTCTATTCTGTGTTTATGCTTGAGTTGTACCAAAAGTAGAGCTTAGCTTTGGGCAAGTGTTTCAGATGGAGCAGAAACATTAGGAATAGAGCTGGTAGAGGACAAAGCTAAGGAATAAGTTGGTCAGAATGGCCTGTTTACTGTGTTTTTTAATAATAAATAAGTGGACAAATTCTGCTTGAGATTTGGCTTGCTTCCTTATTAAATATGCTTTGCTTTCACAGGACAGTGTGAATATGGTGTATCTTTGTAAGCCAATTTGTCACTTAAAATATGTGAATTTCTGCCTGCTGTGTTTTGTCTGCAATCTGGTTAACATGGCTAGAGTTCTGTGATTTTGAAGCAGACCTGGGTCAGCTTATTTAAGTTCAGTGACTTGTTCACAATTCTCTTAATTTAAAAATTCCATTGTTTTTGTTTGTAACATCAGTATTCGAATCATCTAGTAGTGATGTGATGCAGTACTGTGATTATCACAGGTTATACAATGAAGTACCCTCCAAGAAGAGGGTTAGATGAACTCATTCTGGGTGAAGTACACGTGCTTTGTAAGCATTAAGCAGAGATGTTAGGAAAGAGGGAACTAATGTAGCCAAAACCAGGGCTTTTAAAGTTGCAACCATACAGTTCTTAAACTTGCCTTAAACCATCATAGAGCTTGTGTGTAGCTGCATTCTTCAATTAAATCTGGGATTCATGATTAATCATCAAGAATGCTACCTTTCTGTCGTCATCTTCGAGTTTACTTATGGAACTTTTTCTTAGCTACTGTTCCTACAATAATTTAAGCCACTCAGTATGAAGTTAAAATTCCACTAATCAGTGCATTTAAAATGGAATCACTGTGTATATTTAATCAAGACTTATCATATTTATAAGTTAGTTAGCAGTACCATTTACTATGACTGCTATGGCTTCCTGTTTAAAGAACCTGCTCTTTAGTTCCTTAACTTTGTCAGACCTTTAATTATTGTACTAACTTTCCAGGTAAGGTTTTCTTTTTTAAACTGCGAGTTTCAGCAGCTTCGCGAAGTTTCTTTACAATGAAGTGAAGGAAAAAGTGAGTAAAACAACTGTTTTCTTTAGGGAAAGTGCCTCTGTTTTTTGGTAGGTTAAAAACAAGGCAGCTCTGCAGAATGCTGAGCATTGTTCAGTTAAGGGCTGCAGGAGCGAGCAGACAAGTAATGGTTGGGCTATGCTGCAGGAGAATTGAGGGCATGGAGTTCTTTTCCTCCTGTCCTCTACTTTCTTTGTCACTCAAGCTTCAACAGCTGCAGTAGAGATTTAATGTAACTTAAGTGTGGAGGGGCTGGAGCAAGAAAAGGCATAAACTCATTTGTAGTATCTGAGACTGGAGAAAAAAAAAAAGCAGAGGTGAGACAAGTAGCAAGATCAAGAATATTCAGTTTTTTATTGACATTTTTCAGATGTTGAACTAGATTGTTCTATTTTTTTCTAATTTTCTAATTACTGGACCTGGCTACTTACGTTTAAAGTAGTTTCCACCAAGTAGAATCTTTTAGAATGTTTCTGTATGGAGGTTCAACTTGAAAAAGCTATACAGTTTGTATTGCTTCCATTACCAAGAATAAAGAAACTGAATTACCATAATGTCTATTTCTAACAATGTCTCACATGAAATGGACAAGCCCAGAAAGACTCTGTTGAGTATGAATGTAGTATTTCCAGTGGGGTCTGAACTCTTTTCCACAGCAGTTTCTTTTTTCTTGATAGGTTTTACCTTTGGCAGTTGAGAACTTTATGTACTGAAACCTGTATATGCTTGCAAAATATTTTCATATGCACTTTAGAAATATTAGCTGTTTGCTATTTCTGAAAATAGCTATTGGATTTCTTTTCTTTCCACAGAATCTGAAGAAGTGGCTCAGCTCACTGAGACGAATGAGACAGATGAGAAAACACCAAATGCTGAGCAGTTGAATGATAGTCTGGTTGAAGAAGCTGAAAAAGAAGCTGCAGAAAATGTTTCAACAACTGAAGACTCTGTTTCAGATTCTGCTATTTCAACTGAACAAAGTGAAGAATCTTTAGTGAAAGCAGAATAAAGTATTTCAAGTGCCTTCTGTAGCTAGTTTTTAGCTTTGTTCATGCCTGTTGTTACTATTCAGGTGAGCTTTTTTAAACGGTACAACTTAAAAATCTCGCTTGAGCTTGAAACTGCCTCAACTGCCACAATATGTCAAAGCTTTGTGTAAAAGTGGATATTGTAAATTAAGCATGTCTTTAAGTTAACTCACAGAATGTATAGTTGGTTGAAGTCTAACAGTCATAGACATAGTTCACTATGCGTATTTGAAAAACTAAACTTTTAAGTTTTATTAAAGGTGACCTATAACTTGGCATCTCTTTAGGTGTTAACGAACAACTACTGGCCCACAGCTGATCTAGTAAATTTGGTCTAGTGAACTTAGATACCTTTTAATGTTTCCCTACTGAAGTAAATTGAGTACATCTTAAATACAGATGTTTACAAACTGAAGTGTCATCGGACATCTGACTTAAGCATATGGAAAGTATCATTAGAGTAGTGTTGATGTTATTCATAGTTTAACTTTTTGACAGAATTCAATTAAATGACACTCAAAAATGGTATTTCCTTTGGTATTTGCATTGCAGATGAACCAGAGGCACATACATACAGATCTGTTTTGTGTTTACATAAAATATAGAAAGTCTCTGCACTTGATTGTACTTGAATACGAAGCACTATTTATACCTGTAAAATAATGACAAGATATAAGTGAATCTTGTGCCTTTGTGTATTTTGTTAAAGGAAAATAAAGATGTCTAGCAGCAAACTTGCTTTGTGGTTCCTAGAATGTTGTATCCGTGCAGTTGTTCCCATTAACTGCTTCAGAGGGTTTAGAAAAGCCATTAAAGATCACAGAATAAGAGTGGTTTGTGTTTGAAGGGACTTGAGGATCTGGTGTCAACCCATATTTTTGTAGAGAAAGGTCTATTTTTATCTTTGTAATTTTTCAAGGGTTTAAAGTTTATGGTACATGAGATTAATTTGCAAGTCAATTCAGGCTCGAGGATATATATATATATATATATATATATATGATACTAATATGACTCTAGGCTTTCCTCAATTTACAGTAAACATTTACACATTATTCATGCCAAGTATGTGTGCTCCAGTCCTGACACACTTGAGAGGAGAGGATTTTGTTTCTGCAGCAGGTGCTTCTTGACTTCCATTTACTGCAATAGAGGCAATAGTAAAAAAAGAAAAAAAGGCTGTTCAAGAAGAATTGGATCAAAATGTGTGTCAAAGAAACAAAATTTATATTTTGAGTTGTCTCTTTGACTCCCAAAAACATGAAGTAGGATTATGTAAAGCAAAATCTGAAATTTTGCAAGTTGCTAGTGATACTTAATTGAGTTGCAGACTATCTCACAAAAGATGAGAGGAGATAGAAGAAAACAAGGGAAAATAAATACAATAATTTCAGGTTTGATTGTGTTCTGACTTTCTAGTAGGTACTTGAATCTCATTTTATTTCAGAAATACTTGAAAGCCTGGTCCTGTGAATGTCTCACTTAATTGTGAGAGATGTTATACAATTCCCCTTTCTTTTTGTGGTTAGATGGAGAGCAAAACCTCAAAGTGGTGTAATAAACAATTGGGAAGCTTATTGATGTTGGGTTTTTGTTGTTTCTGATATTTTGTGAGTAATTTCTGGGATTTCCTTTTTTTCAAATAGAGAGTGTGTGTGCGTGTGTGTGTGTGTATGTTAGAGAAAAATTATCTGGGCTACGTAAGAACTGCTGTGAAAGACAAATAAGTGTAGTTTATAACCAAGTGAGTCAGCTGGTCAATCTTTAAAAACATTTCAGAACAGAGAAGTGAGGTAATGCTACTTTATATTGTAGTGCTTACTCTAAAGAAGAATACGATTGGCTGCCCTTAGACATTGTGACAGAAGGAGATCATTTAGTGGAACGAATCCTACTATGAAGGTGGTTTGTTTCAATAAAGCTGTTCAGTTTACAAGCAGGAAAAGCGGAAGCTGACAAGGAAAAGCAAAGAAAGGTGGTACGGAACCTGCTTCCACTTACAGGCTGGTTTAGATATTATCTAAAACAATTCATTAGGAGAGCGTATGCTTGTCTTGAAGTCAAGATCAAGATTGTACTGCTTGTGGTGCTGGAACAAATCCAATGAGTAAATCTGACTTAAAGAATGGAGCCATGAGGTGACACCAGTTGATTCGGGATGGAAGAGAGGGGTGTTTTTTGTCTGACTGGACAAGACCTTGAGACAGAGAAGATAAAACCTTGAGAATGCTTCTTTTTTCAGGGATGGTATTGGAGCACTGTGTGACAGTATATATCCCAGATTTATAGAAACGTTACATCTTTGCAGTTAACAAAAAAATGTTATCAGATAAACTTGCTTGTTTTAGATCTAATCCCGAAATTATTGGGTGATGTTAACTTGGTACGGTAAGACCTTTTAGCTGTTACTAGAGGCAAATATTATGAAGTTGCTGTTTTCTTTTTTATTTAAATAAAAAACATAGAAATTCTTTTTTTACTCCTGAATCTAATAGCAATTACTTTTAACAAATTACTAATCTTCAGAAGGTTGGGAAAAAAGTGTTTTTCCCTCAAGTAATTCTGCCTTGTGATCTTAGCAATATTCACACACTAGTGAGTTTGTGGGGATGGGTGAGTAGAATAGATGAAGCTGCTCATTATTCAATACTTAAAATCTCAAATATCTTAATCTTCATAAAGTCTTTAGTACAACAGTACTGGAAGTTTAAAAAAACAAATAAAATACAAAAGCACCTTGTACATAAGATTATTCTGGAGTGAGACTTTGTTAGATCTTCCACAATGAGGAGGACAGACCATAGGTGTATGGCCTTTCTGTGGAGATTTCACTAGAAAAATGAATAACTGAATATATGATTTGCCAAAAAGTTCCTAAATGTTAATTTACCAATGCATTGAATGTTCTCAAGCAAAATTTAGACTCTCAATTCCTTCTATGTCTTGCTGATTTTTTTTTTTCCTTGTGTAGTACCTCTCAGATGTTCTTTCTTGTTCAGTTACGTGGTTGAAAATTAGCACCTCAGCACTTCATTACTTTCTGAAATTTGGTGTAATTTCCTGGCATAGTGAGCTGCTGAAGTTTCACATAAATGTGTTTATAGAGTACATATTATTTAATGGACAAAGAAAACCCTACAAATATAGTATTATAGTATGTAAAAACTAGGAAGACAGTGAGTTCAATAACCTCAGACTGAAGGTTTGGAGGTTCCTAACAATTTGGACAAAGTTTTGCAGTGGTCAAAGGTTATAAATGGGGATTGAGAATTCAAGATTATTCATTGGTCAGTATCTCATGTGTCTCTTTTCTTGTCTTGCACTTAAGAACGTGTTAGATGATGGGACCTGTGTGATAATTCATGGAAGAGTTTTTGTCTGGAAGTTTCAATACAATGAAAATGTTTGTGTTAATTACCAATCTGTGGCAGTGGTCTCATTTTGCAGTTTGTGGTCTTTAGGTGGAGTTGGCAGTTTACAGTCTGTAGAGGGTGATGAAGATGAGGAATTACAACGAACTCTTCCCATTATTTTCCCTACTGGGCTGTTTGGCACAGGACTTTGCCTTCCAGGTCTTGTTGTGCAGTAATGCATCACAACAGTTGTGAACTTCCATCAGAAATGTTCCATGCTTGATATTGTCTGCTCAGCCAATAGTTTAGAGCTCTGAAGTCTGATTTTTCAGGGGAAAAAGATGGAGTTCCAAGTAGACTGGAATGGTTTGACATGTGAAGGCCAGATTGGACGGGGCCCTGGGGAGCCTGATCTAGTATTAAATGAGGAGGTTGGTGGCTCTGCATGCGGCAGGAGAGTTGGATATTCATTGTCCTTGAGGTCCCTTCCAACCCTGGCCATTCTGCGATGCTGTGGTGAGCAATTTGTTTATGCAACAAGAAGAATAAGTTGTAATAGCTTTTAACAATGGAAATTGCTGCCCTCTAGCATTTAAAAATAAATAAATGCATTGAGTTGTTCTTTAAGATCACGAGTCTCAAGGAATTTGACTTCTCTCCCCCATTGCTTTTGATTTGTGAACCTCTCTAGGGTCCTGTCAGGTCACATTCAATCTTTCCTCTGCAAGAATAAGACCTACAGAGGTGTATGATGGGCAGGATAGAGAGATGGGTTTTAAAATGAAACATATTGATTATACAATAATTTGCTCCCAAACCATGGGGTTTTGAGATTAAAGCAAACACTCTTACGATTCTTGATAGATTATCTAACCTGGCAACGGTGCAAAATCCAAAGCACTGAATCATAATATAGCCCTTTCAAGGTTGCATAAAATCAATTTGATCAGGACTTAATTTTTACATGGTAGGAAGTGTCCTGACCAATTCTTGTAATACTGGTTATTTCTTGCCATAGTCACCGTGGGAACAAACATGCTTCTGGGCAGGCCTAGCACCGTGCTGCTAAGTGTTCTGTGTACAGTTACTGATATTTTTCCAAGAGGATTTTGTAAGCCTTTTCCACTGTGAAATCATGTTCTCCTACTGTTATGTGAGAAGAATTATATGCAAAAGCAAGATTGCAACTGCCAGAGAGAAATACATGCAGCAAAAATTCTAAAATAATCGGATATGGGAGAAAACGGGGGGTGCAAATACTGAAGGTCTGGCAATTTAGGTTATTCAATTTGTGAACTCGCATTCAACTCTAGATTTGTAACTTATATTGAAATAATAATTCTTTCTCTTGCTTTCTCTATTTTATTGCCTAAATGAAAACAGAGATGCTGCATCTGAGGAATTCTCAAGCAACAAATACCTTCCTATACCTTTAGCTATCCTAAAGTGGTCTGCTCTTTAATTCCTTGCATTGCTCCAAGGAATTCTACTTAGTTGAAGAAGCTTAATTTTTTAATTGCTCCTGCACACAACGTTTTACAAAAACAACAAGAAAATGAGTTTTAAGAAAACTGTTTTACACAGTGTTTTAGAGGAAATGTGAAAGTTAGGGGAATATTTCTTAGGGAATATTTGCACTCATATCCTATATTATTTGTAAATCAGACTTTGTTTAAACAGGAGATCCTGTATATTTCTGGTTTTTCTTTTATGGTAATGGCCTTACTGTTGCAAAGGTTTTGTGTGCCTATGTAGTTTACAGTGTAACTAGTGTTTTTATTCAGGAATATCCTGAGAAAAGGATGTAGGAGAATCCTAGCAGTGGTCTTGATGAATAGTTGCATCACCTGCAGTTGAACCTCCATTAAAACCAATGGCAAAGTGAATTCTTAGGGTCCGATAAACTTCATGCAATGTTGCCTATTGGACAGCATGTATTGCTCTTAGCTTTTCTGCTTGTGAGAAGACACTTAAACTTTTGCCCTCTCTTTTGAAAACTGATATTTTCCCAGTTAGACAAATTCTTAGAAATATGGAATTATGTAGATTGCTCCGAAAGTAATGCCCCCAATTTATTTCCATGAAAGCTACAACAGATACGAAGAACATAATAACACTATTTGTTAAAACCACCAGTGACCTACAAAGTGCTATGTATTTTCACCAGTGATGTACAAGAGCCTGCGTGCTGCACTTGTGAAAACGCACCAGTGGAGGTGACCCGCTGTTACCGCTGCTGAAACACCACTCAGCACCTTGGTGTGCTCGCATCCACTGGTTGGTCTCCATCAACACTCCACAAACATGGATGAATGATAATGGGTGCAATTTTTTCTGTGTGGAGGAATTCAATTCCACACCTTTGCCTCCATATGCGCTTCCATGTCAGAGGCCATGTTTTCAGACTGCCCATTCTGCAGCCATCTGTTACAGAGCAATGGAATGGAATGGAATGTGGGTGGGAAGGTTCAACCTCTACTGCTATACTGCCAACATCCACCTCTGCTGTCATGGGCCAACACAATAGTAGGCAGTACTTTTGGAGCAGCCCTTGTGTATAGATAGTTGATAAAAGTTATATCGACTTTGCTGTTTATGTATTTTCTTAAGGGATAAAAAAAACCAACAACACAACATAATTTTCAAAAAGCTACTTGATATTCACCTGAATCAGTTTATGATGGCTGGAGCTAGGGGCAGGTTGTTCTGCAAAGGAGTGAATGGATGCTTTGAAGCCAACGATAATTTTTAGTGGTTCATTCTATGCTGGCTGTACTGAATCAACTGAATTTAATGTTTTGTTTTAAAAGGCCCTTGTATGTTACCAAAAAAAGGATGATTGCATCACTGCTTCTTTAGTGCAACCTCACAGCTGGAGGGACATAGGTAGAAAGGTTGTTCAGGGTTAAGTTCTGATGAACTGATGAACAGATTTATCTATCTGTGCTGCTAACAGTTGTGAGTTCCTGGCTGATGGCATCCAGAGCCAACTACCCTCAGAGGTTGGGCTGGCATGCGGCTGCAGGGCACTGTGTGTGCTGTGAAGGAGAGGGACTGATAACTTGCCTTGACTCAGTGTAAAAAATTGTGTGGCAACTTCAGGGAGGGACTGTGGAGTTGTGAAGATGCTGACTTTTGCCCATGCTTCCAAAGACACGTTTCAGGGTGGGTAGTGCAGGTTTTACTGTATCTAAATGGTGATTTATATCCTTATACTTGCATTATTGTCCGCAAGGTACTGCCCTGTGTCACAGGGCTGTATTACCTAATTTTTTCAGACTGTTTCATTTTCATTAGTATGGCTGCTTTAGCTTGTGATCAGTGTACTGCCCCTCATTGATAATCCGAGGGAGTGTTAGCTGCACAGAACTGACACCTAACCCTGTCAGTCTGCCTGATTGACCCCTCAGCTTCCGAAACATGGGTTCATTTTAAAAAAAAAAAAAAACTGAGTTAGCCCTACATCCATTTTCACACACATTCTGGGCAGTTTAAAGGTTGGTCAGAATCGAATATTGCTCTTTCAAATTTGATAATGTATGAGTACAGAACTGTGACCTTTGATACATAGTAATACATCAACATGACATGAGCAGTAAGTGCAGCAATTACCTTTACTACACTTGAGATTGTGCTTTAGTTCTCATCTTGTAAGCAATTATTTCAGAAAAAAAAGCAATGCTTCTAAGTTAAATATATTTTGCAAATAGTGTAAATGTGGAAATTAATTGTTGGACATGTTTTGACTTACAGGTGGATGTTTTCAAATGAATCTTGGCTTCTAAATTAACACTGGTTCAGTGGATGTTTCATGGTACTTTTTCCTGAGGGTACCTTTAACCCTTTTTGTTGTGCTCTGGTGTGATCTGTTTCATGATCTGATTTATGGCCTAAGAGCCCGATCATGTAAGCATTTAGTGCGCTGTGTTCCCATCACACACAATATATTCATAAAAGTTACATGCATGATGATAATGCAAGTCTACATGCTTTTTAAGTCTCTTCCCATCACTTTGTATTGAGGGCTGAGTTAGCTTCTCCATCAATGCTTCATCTGTTTCCTGAGCATAAACAGGCTTTCTTCCTCACCTGTTGTTATAAATTATTTGCATAATGGCAGTGCCAACCTGGCAGACGCTGTGAAAACTTGTATCAGTACTCCTCCACAAAGAGCCAAAAGCCCCTGGAAATCTGAGGAATGGAGAGATGATAGCAGTTGTGGTTTCTGCTCCGTAGGCTAAAAATCAGAGTTAAATTACTGTGTTATTCTGAGCAAGTGACTGAATAACCATTGTGTGGTGACTTTGCATCAGTACTGTCTGTCACGGGCAAAACTCGAAGGAATAACTTCTAGCAGAACTCCCTGTTCTGTAAGATCTGCTTCCTCAGCAGCCGGGTGCTGAGCTTTGTTGCCTTGCTGGAGTTGTGTTCTGAACCTTCTCCTCTGTGAATATTGTCATTTGTATTTCAGGAGCTGGAAAGGGTTCTGCTTTATACTGAGGTTGCTAGAAAATTTTCTGGAGGAGGAACAGGCCTTCTGACAGCAGTTAGAAAACTTGACTCTGTAGGGTTGTTCCTTCTCCAAGAAGAACAGCAAAACACGTGCATTAGATTTTTAAGTAAATTGGTCCTAATCAAGCTCTTGATCATGCAACTGTTCTGCAAAGCCCCCTTTTTGGTTGGGTTTGTTTCCACAGAGAGTTCCTCCAACCATGGCACAGGCGAGTGGCTGTCTACAAGCAATTGTGCCAACCCCTGTATGTCGCAGCACATTGCGATCTGTTGAGTCTTGTTTGCTCACATTGAATTTATTACTTCCAGTAACAGCTTAGGCATCTCTTATTCTTCTCTGTAAACAATATTGTATAATAGTAATCCTTTTTAAATTGTTACTATTTTTTAAAGAACTGACAGCACTGGTATTCCCCAACTGTGAAGTCCCACTCAGAATCTGGAAAATATTCCCTTTCATATTTTAGAGAAGGGAGTGGATGTGATTTATTTTTTTCATTGTTCTTATTCTAACAATGAGTGCAAGTATTCTGTTTATTTTAATTTTAAAGCTAGGGTTTTTGTTTGTATCAACTATTTGGTTTTGTGTTGCTGATGCCCTTTTAAAATCAGGGAATGACAGCACAATTGTGGAATATATTTTCTTCAGGGTTTATCTTTAGACTTATGTTGTAGGTTTGCAGTGTTGAAAACTTCCAGGAAGGAGTCTGTTAGACTGCTGACCAAATAGCGAGCAGCTGAAATGTAGGGATACTTGATGGAAAGTACTCAGCTACGTGCAACTTATTGAGAGTACTCCTGGTACTCTATAATAAGGCATTATGCTCATCTAGTCGTGGAAGCCTGATCTATTTGGTTTCAAAACCTCAGATGCTTTAAGAACTTTCAGAAGATGCATTATGAGTAAGCACAGTGATTCTGGAGGATAGAATATTGTTAGCCATTGTGAGCGGTAGCAAAGGAGCTTCAGGATGTATAATGTGATAGATGCAATTTTGTTAGATTTTTTTTTTTCCAAGGCCAATTTAATTTTGATTTATTTGCCTCATTAACCCAAGGATTCAGAAAATTGAATGCCACCTGAGTGAGGTATTATTAACGCTAGTGAAATATCTTCAAAATTGCTCCATGCTTATAAATTGGTCTTTTGAAAGCATTTTAAAGGCATAATGATATTGTTGTGGAAGTGTACAGCATCATTTAAAAATTGCAAAACGCTTATTTGATTCCGGAAATCAGACTTGGTCACCTGATTTAAATGTATACTGATCTATTATTTATGCTTTAAAAATAGAGCTGATAAAAAACATAAGTGTTCTTGATATTATATTTTGTCATATCTAGCTAGAAAGATTGAAACCCAGAGAAACAATTTTCTGAAGAAATGAAATAGTATGCCCTCCTGAACCCCTGGGGAAAATAGCCTTTCTGTTTGCTCAGACTATGAAGCAGTAAAATCATATAAGTAAAACAGACAGCCCATGTCACATTCCTATTTGTGCGGTTTGGAATGATGCTTTAAAAACATTTTCTAGTTATTTTTGATAAATAAATGGTGCAAATAACATCTGCAAGCCAACCCTGCTGATGTAAGATTTTTCAAATCAGGTTTGTTTGTCAGTGTAAGTCAGAAAATTGCCTTGCAAAAGTAAAGTTGTATAACTCCCCAAAAATATGCATAACAAATGTACACGAATGCCTTGCTTTCCTTTTACCTTCCCTCAAAGACGGCAACAGTGATTCTCCATCATCTTTGCATTTGGTCTTGGAAGGTAGCTTGGTAAAGTAGCAAAAAGCTCAGTTGCTACCCACAGATGTGTGTGTGTATATTAAATATCTGAATGCTCAAATTTGTGCCAAGATGTCCAGCAGTCCTTTTGGAATGGTGTGTGCTGGGTCAAGCCTTGAGATTTTCTCTTGAGCCAGTAACGCCCTAGAGGAAATTGAGTTTAGGGGTGGTCAGAGCCTTCCACGGGTGATGCGCTGGGAGGACCCAAGGGAACAATGAGTGTGTATTGTTTCCTAGCTGCTGCTCTCTGAAGATTGTGCCAAAAGCTGTTGTATTGAGGGAGAATGGGAAGTATTCAAAGCCCGGTGGCATCTGCAAGTGCACTCATCAGTGAGTGAGCTTTGGCTCCATTTTGATTTATTTCACAGAAGTAAAAGCTGAGATGGGAAAAAATTCCCTAGCAGCAAGATTTAAGTCTGACTTCCCAACTCTACAGATGCCCTACTGCCCAGGACTGGCTGACTAAGTGTGTGTCCAGACATCACCCAAAATGTGGCTCATTCGAGGGAGTGGACTTTCAGATGCCTTTAAGGGATCTGTGTCACCAAGGCAAAATGTATTTGGACAGATTATATTTCCTGCCTTATGCTTGAGACTTCTGCTGTCCCACGGATTTGCTTAAAAATATAACATCACTTATTTTTTTGTTAAGGATTCTCAGTCAAAGGACCACTGAATTCTGATATATCTGCAGACTGCAAGAGGCATGTGTTCAATAGAGACCAAAAAAGAAGTTTTTGGTAAACCTTCACAGACAATGTGGTTTAATAAACTCTACTAATTGAGCTTATACAAAATTGGAATATTTTATTTTGATACCTGAACAAAACCCAAACCCTTAAGGAGCTCATTTAGTCTAACTGCATTTTATAGGGTGAATCTCTCTTCATTGAATGAGAAAGGTCCCAGGCAGGGAGTTATTGTCAGGGTCAGGGGTTGAATTCTAGGAAAGTTATTTTTGTGTTATGGTTATATATGTTCACTGCTGTATATAACAGCAGTGTTGATAACAGAGAATGTGACACTTCAAATCTGCAGATATTTCTGTACAGCAAATACAAGAGTTGAACACAGTAATATTAGATCCTGAAAATTCCAGCATTATTTATCTACCCAAGATTGATTTTGGGTTCCTTTTTGGCAAAAGGCTCAAATGCTTTAATACAACATACTTTTACCCATAATTTTTTTCATTTCTTAATGACAAGGACATTATGTATAGCTATGAAAGGATATCACCATGATTTTATTGAACCTCTTCTTATTGACAAAAGGATATCACCATGATTTTATTGAACCTCTTCTTATTGCACCATTTATTTCCTTGGAAATCTTGCTTTTAATGTGTTTCTCAAATAATTATGAATTCAATTATTCATTCATACTTTTTGATAAGACACTGA